>NW_027686682.1:0-7121 GCF_054177405.1 Leptonychotes weddellii | reverse complement strand
AGTTCACCATTAAAAGGGTCACCCAAGCAAAGTCCTGGAGTTTATTTGGTTATTAATATGATTGTTGGCACATCCTATGCAATATATCTAAATTGAATTATGGTATCAGATAAAATTATAGATGGGATTAAAGCTTGTGTATCATCCATTATCATGTGTAATCAATAAACGATTTAATATTCTCTTGAAAAAAAAAAAATTTAAGTGCACTTACCACATTTTCTTTAACCTGTGGACATTTGGTTTGTTTCCGTAACTTGGCTATGGTGAATAATGCGATGAACATGGGAGCGCAGCTATCCCTTCTAGAGCCCAATTTCAATTCTTTTGGATAAATACCCAGAAAAGGGACTGCTGGATCATATTGTAGTTCCAGTTTTAATTTTTTGAGGACCCTCCATGCTATTTTTCATAGTGGCTGCATCATTTTACATTCCTACCAACAGAGCATAAGGGTTCCAATTTCTTTACAACCTCACTAACACTTGCTATCTTTAAAAAAAAAAAAAATAGCCATCCTAACAGGTGTGAGGTGACGTTTCATTATGTAAATAAACTCCAGTGCAAAAATATAGATTTTTTTTCTCACAGAAACTAATGATTATTTAATTATGTCACATATATGGAACTCATGGTTCTATATTGTAGGCACATGTAGAGAAAGGTTTGTAGATATTAATGGTTGTAGCCAACTTAAATAACCCTAGCATCATCATCATTTACATGTATCTATAGCCTCTAAATATTGCCTGTGATAGACAAAGCAGCTAGTTTACAAAAGCATATTTTTTTTCAAGTACAGAGCAATATCATTGCCAAATGACAGTACTCATGGCCCAAGATACTGAAACTGCTATTAACCTATGGAAAAGCAAACCAAAATGTATAGATAGTTAATTTATTTACATTAAACTATTATAATTCAATTTGGCAGTAATAAGAGCAAAGTAAGATAAAATACCTATATTTATATGTGATTTGAGTAGTTAGAACAGAAAATATTTCATCTCTCTGTAAATTTATTTGCATACTAAATGGCCTTCACATGCTTTTCAAAACCCTAACTTTTTCAACATGTGAACCATAACATAATATTCCACTAAATAAACACTTGAGATGTTTAGAGCACTATTTGCATTAGCTTTTCATTTATTTTCTTTTATTTTGGCAGATTAAGAAAATACAATATAAAAAAAGAATCTCAAGAGAAGATTAAACTTTGACAAAGGAGTCAATAACTCACCATTGGTCTTTGGTTTCCCCTTTTGTTATCCTTGCTATATCTCTTCTGCCTTTTCTGCTGCTCATACCTCTCTCCAGGCATGTACCATTTCACCTAACCAGACTTCTTTTATCATGAAGAGACATTATCTGGAATGTCACATATATGGAACGTATAAACATTTTTGTTTAAGATTGGTCTACAGCATGATTCCAAACCTAAAACAAGGCAAGAGATCACTATATGTAGAATTTTGAACACAAATAGAGGAGAGTCAGGGGAGAATCTTGCTGGTTCTGTTAAAATCACACCAGCTAGATGACAGCCCATACCCCCCTCCCTAAAAGTCAAGGCTGATTCCAAGGATATTCGTTATGAAAAAAGATTTAAAGTATGCAAGTTCAGGAATAAACAGAATATTGGAGTCCACTGATTCTCAGAAAGCCTCCTCTTCTCCCATAGCTTCTATACACAACTGATTGCTCATCAAAATTCCAAAATTAGTTTCATTTTGTTATTGTCTTTTAAAAATGTACATACTCCTAAGATTGATAACATTCTAAGCTTACTAAAGCATCCAACCAACATTTTCTAAGATACTTTGATGTGCCTGACCATGTGCTAGGTACTAAGGACCCAAAGATATTTATTAAAAACAAAAACAAACAAACAAAAAACCCCACAAAACTCAGTAATCAGGTAGAAACCAAACATGTAAGCAGTTAACTAAAGAGAATGTAGGGGCGCCTGGGTGGCTCAGTCATTAAGCGTCTGCCTTCGGCTCAGGTCATGGTCCCAGGGTCCTGGGATCGAGCCCCGCATCAGGCTCCCTGCTCGGCGGGAAGCCTGCTTCTCCCTCTCCCACTCCCCCTGCTTGTGTTTCTGCTCTTGCTATCTCTCTCTCTCTCAAATAAATAAATAAAATCTTTTAAAAAATAAAATAAAATAAAGAGAATATAATAGGGACTATAGCAGAAGAATACACACAGAGCTGTGGGAGATAGAGATGAGAGTAATTGAATCACCAGAAAAATGTCTTTATAAAAGGTAACTTTTTAACTGGATGCAAAATGAATGCAGCTTTTGATCAAAGGAAGAAGGCAGCAAGCATGAAGCTGTAGGAGAGTTGAAAGTATTCTACAAGGACAGGAAGAAACAGGACATGTGCATAAAATAATCTCTATTCATTTACACCTTCTTTTAGGTCATAGAGAAAAAATAACTATTTTCAAACTCACAGAACACTTATGCATCTCCTCCTAATTAGAACTAAAGACATATCTGTGTACTAATAAACCCATGTGCTAAAGCCATGAACTATTATGGAAATATGAACTATTTTTACTGAGAAAATATATATCAATGGAGATATAAGTAGTAGAAACTACTAGATATAGGTCAGTAAGCATCTAGATGTAAATTTTTTAATGTGGCTTTATTATTTTTCATCTAAATGAATCCAGCTGCCTATTTATTCAATATTATTAAATGCCTAAGTTGTTATGTGCTTTTCAAGGCATTGGGGATTCACTGGTGAATAAGCCAAAGTAACCTGATTTTATAGCACTTATATTCCTAAATAAGATGGAAAATAAACAAGAAATTACTATGTGATATAATTCGAAGTGTGACTAAATTAAAGAATCTTACAAGCAGCTAAGGTGGAATTACTTTCAGAAACCAATACTCCTCTCAAAAAAAGTAGAAGAGCCAGATGAAGAAGAAGAAGAAGGAGAAGAAGAAGAAGAAGAAGAAGAAGAAGAAGAAGAAGAAGAAGAAGAAGAAGAAGAAGGAGGAGGAGGAGGAGGAGGAGGAGGAGGAGGAGGAGGAGGAGGAGAAAGAAAGAAAGAAAAGAAAAAACCTTCTGATTTAAGGCATTAGAGACTGGCTGAAGCTACCAGAACTTGAGGAGTTAAGATCACAGAGACACTGGAACCATAGAGAAGTGAGCAGACACTTTGCCCCTTTTTTTCTCTCAGGGCAGTTTTTGGAGTGAGGCTAAATGCTAAGAAGTAAGCCAGGGAATTACACATATTGCTGCATGTGCAGGTGGCAACTGGCCCCCTTTGTGTTGACCTCTGGGTGACAGGGTCTGAAGAACTGAAACTAGAAAAATATGCTATGATACACTGCCTACTGATATTGTTATAAAAGACTATTCTTTGTCTCTGATCCAGGAGTCTCATGACTTCTGTTAACAGACAGAAAAGCCAATAGCGGGGCGCCTGGGTGGCTCAGTTGGTTAAGCGACTGCCTTCGGCTCAGGTCATGATCCTGGAGTCCCTGGATCGAGTCCTGCATTGGGCTCCCTGCTCGGCAGGGAGTCTGCTTCTCCCTCTGACCCTCCCCCCTCTCATGCTCTCTCTCTACCTCATTCTCTCTCAAATAAATAAATAAAATCTTTAAAAAAAAAAAAAAAGAAAGAAAGAAAAGCCAATAGAGCTTTGGAAAATCTCATAGGACAGAAGACACACAAAAATAATTGGAGTTGCTAAGGTATCTAGGACTTAAGAACTTAAGAGAAGGGAGGCCCAGAAAATTCTGCCAGATGCTTCAGGTTTTCACTTTGATGTATTTCATTAAGATACATAAGGAAAGGAATTAAAAGATAAATAGAAAACAACTGAAAGGTAGAATGCATTTTTCTCTGCAGGCTCCACTGCTGAAGAGACAGAAACTACAGAAACTGTTGTTCAAGACCATCCAACAAAGAGGGGACTTAGAAAATTCCCAGGCCCTCAGTTTCTCATTTGGAACTTCTGGAGAACTACACCAAAGATATAAGGAGAACCAGAGTCTAAAAAACTTCAACCATCTTTGGATCATCTCCATCCTATTAGGAGAAAATTCTCCATGGGCCCCTTGTACCCTGCACATCTTAGAAGTAGAGAAATTGACTGTCTTTGTTCCATACTATTCATCAAGAATGCTTTTATAATAAATAGTTATGGAAAAGAAAAAAAAGTATTTTCCTCTGGAGCAAAGCGCAGGTTGTTTAAAAGATACACATGTATGCTATATATGGAGAGATAGCTATAAAGATCTATAGATCTATTCAGGTTATTTCTTTTTCTTGAGTGACCTCTGGCAGTTTGTATCATTTAAGGAATGTGTCCATCTTATGTAAGTTGTTGAATTTATGAGCATTGAATTCTTTTTTTTCTTCCAAGTTTTTATTTAAATTCAAGTTAGTTAACATCTAGTGTAATATTGGTTTCAGGAGTAGAATTTAGTGATTAATCACTTACATGTAACACCCGGTGCTCATCACAACAAGTGCCCTCCTTAATACCCATCACCCATTTAGCCCATCCTCCACCCACCTCCCCTCTAGCAAGCCTCACTTTTTTTTTCTCTATAGTTAAGAGTCTCTTATGGTTTGTTTCCCTCTCTCCACTTTTTCTTTTCCCCCTTCCCATATATTCATCTGTTTTCTTTCTTAAATTCCACATATGAATGAGATCATATAGTATTTACCTTTCTCTGACTGACTTATTTCACTTAGCATAATACACTCTAGCTCCAACCGATCATTGCAAATAAGATTTCATTCCTTCTGATGGCTGAGTAATATTCATATATATATGTATGTGTATATACATATATACACATACATACATATATTCATATATATGTATATACCTATATACACACATACATATACATATACATATATATGTATATACATATATACACACACATACATCTTCTTTCGTTGATTCATTATTCAATGGACATTTGGTCTCTCTCCATAGTATGGCTATTGTTGATAATGTTGCTATAAACATTGGGGGTGGGGGATTGCATGTGCCCCTTCAAATCACTATTTTTGTATTTTTTGGATAAATATCTAGTAGTGCAATTGCTGGGTTGTAGCGTAGTTCTATTTTTAACTTTTTGAGGAACCTCCAACTGTTTTCCAGAGTGCCTGGGAAGTTTGCATTCCCACCAACAGTGTAAGAGCGTTCCCCTTTCTCCTCATCCTCACGGACATCTGTTGTTTCCTGAGTTGTTAATTATAGCCATTTTGACAGGTGTGAGGTGGTATCTCATTGTGGTTTTGATTTGTATTTCCCTGATGCCGAGTGATGTTGAACATCTTTCCGTGTGTCTGTTAGCTATTTGTATGTCTTCTTCAGAGAAATGTCTGTTCATGTCTTCTGCCCATTTCTTAACTGGATTGTTATTTTTTTTGCAGGATTATTTATTTTTTGAGTCTTGAGTTTGATAAGTTCTTTATAAATTTTTGATACTAGCCCTTTATTTGATATGTCATTTGCAAATATCTTCTCCCATTCTGTAGGCTGCCTTTTAGTTTTGTTGATTGTTTCCCTTGCTGTGCAGAAGCTTTTTATCTTGCTGAAGTCTCAAGTTCATTTTTACTTTTGTTTCCCTTGCCTCCAGAGATGTGTCTAATAAGAAGTTGCTATAGCCAAGGTCAAAGAGGTTACTGCCTGTGTTCTCCTCTAGGATTTTGATGGTTTCCTGTCTCACATTTAGATGTTTCATCCATTTTGAATTTCTCTTTATGTATGGTGTAAGAAAGTGGTCCAGTTTCATTCTTCTGTGTGTTGTTGTCCAGTTTTCCCAACACCATTTGTTGAAGAGACTTTTTTCCATTGGATATTCTTTCTGCTTTGTCAAAGATTAGTTGACCATATATTTGTGGGTCCATTTCTGGGTTCTCTATTCTGTTCCATTGGTTTATTTGTCTGTTTTGGTGCCTATACTGTCTTGATGATTACAGCTTTGTAATACAGCTTGAAGTCTGGATTGTGATGCCACCAGCTTTCCTTTTTCTTTTTCAATATTACTTTGGCTATTTGGAGTCTTTTCTGGTTCCTTACAAATTTTAGGATTGTTTCTTCTAGCTCTGTGAAAAATGCTGGTGTTATTTTAATAGGGATTGCATTAAATGGATAGATTTCTTTGGGTAGTATAGACATTTTAACAATGTTGGTTCTTCCAATCCATGAGCATGGGATATTTTTCCATTTCTTTGTGTCTTCTTCAATTTCTTTCATAAGTGTTCTATAATTTTTAGAGTACAGATCTTTTACCTCTTTGGTTAGGTTTACTCCTAGGTATGTTATAGTTTCTGGTGCAATTGTAAATGGGATCAATTCCTTGATTTCTCTTTCTGCTTCTTCCTTATTTGTGTATAGAAATGCAACAGATTTCTGTACGTTGATTTTACATCCTGCAACTGTGCTGAATTCATATATCAATTCTAACAATTTTTTGGTGGAGTCTTTCAGGTTTTCTACATAAAGTATCATGTCATCTGCAAACAGTGAAAGTCTGACTTCTTCTTTGCTGATTTGGATGCCTTTTATTTCATTTTGTTGTCTGATTGCTGAGGCTAGGACTTCCTAGTACTATGTTGAACAACAGTGGTGAAAGTAGACATCTCTCTCTTGTTCCTGATCTTAGGGGAAAAGCTCTGTTTTTCCCCACTGAGGATGATATTAGCTGTGGGTCTTTCATATACGGCCTTTATGATGTTGAGGTATGTTCCTTCTATCCCTACTTTCTTGAAAACTTTTATCAAGAAAGGTGCTGTATTCATGAAAAATGCTCAACATCACTTGGCATCAGGGAAATACAAATCAAAACCACAATGAGATATCACCTCACACCAGTCAGAATGGCTAAAACTAACAAGTCAGGAAATGACAGATGTTGGCGAGGATGTGGGGACAAAGGGAAACCCTCTTACACTGTTGGTGGGAATGCAAGCTGGTGCAGCCACTCTGGAAGACAGTATGGAGGTTCCTCAAAAAGTTGAAAATAGAGCTACCCTATGACCCAGCAATTGCACTACTGGGTATTTACCCCAAAGATAGAAATGTAGTGATCCAAAGGGGCACCTGCACCCCAATGTTTATAGCAGTAACGT
>NW_027686681.1:0-366 GCF_054177405.1 Leptonychotes weddellii | reverse complement strand
TTTTAACTAAGTCCCCCCCTTTTTTTTACTAAAACTTTCAATCTTTTCAAGCTTGATGCATTAGACTCTGAAAACACTGTATAGAAAGAACATAAAAATGCTTAAAATAAGGAGAAAGAACTTATTTCATGATCATTTAAACTGTGATGAAAATATGAATGTTTGATAAGTGACATTTTTAACATCCCTCCTAGCAAAACAAAAAAAAATTCCAAGCAACAATGATAAGAAAACATTATTTTTCAATTGGTGTATTAGTTAGGGAAAGCTGATTGCTTAATAAACACTCATTTTAGTATATTCCAATGCAGGCATATTCAGCACAAACATTTCTATTTGGATGACTGTTTATTGAGGTGGCTTAGA
>NW_027686680.1:0-366 GCF_054177405.1 Leptonychotes weddellii | reverse complement strand
TCTGAGACTCTGGCAAAAACTTGAGCATGATACTTGGCTATGAAAGGGAATACCTTAATTGGCGAGGATCCGAAAAGGGCTGGCCTTCACTCAGCAGATGCTAATTGAATGCCTCGTCCTTGGGCATTTGTGCAGCTGCTTAGGGGCAGAATGGACTGAGCTGCTGTGTTCAGCATGTCAGACGCCGTGCATCCCAGCTCGGGCATTTCAGCACCATTGCTACCCTGGCTGAGCATTTGCTACCGCTCGGGCTCTTTATACTAAACTGTTGACACAGTGAAGCCCGTAGAGTTGTAACACAAAGTCAAGGCCAAAGGCAAGGTGTTTGGTTTGCTCTTTCAAATCCTTACATCTCTGACAGCCACT
>NW_027686679.1:0-366 GCF_054177405.1 Leptonychotes weddellii | reverse complement strand
ATGATGTTGATGTGAACTATGTCAGATAATGTTGCTGGTTTCTTACTAGACATAAATCCTTATATCCTTAATTTATAATAATCATATTTTATGCATGTTGCAACAAGTTCACAGAATGTGGATTCCTCTTCCAGTCCGAGGGGTTGGGCCATGGTTGGTCTAAGCCATGAACATTGCGGTAAGTTGTTTTATTTGTTCATAATTCTCTGTTCCCTCCCTACCCTTGCCATGCTTCAATAAGGGAAAAGAGTACTTCTCTGCCACATTGACTTTAGCTTGGCTATATGATGGCTTTACCAGGGGAACATGGGTGGAAGTGAGAGAGTGCCTATTTTAAGAAAAACTACTAGGAAGCATCATGTGTTT
>NW_027686678.1:0-366 GCF_054177405.1 Leptonychotes weddellii | reverse complement strand
TGAGCCACCCAGGTGCCCCAGAAGCATGTCTTGACAGTCCAATCTGGGTCAGGTGCCCCATCTACTGGGTGGGCTCCAGAAGCCCTCCCCCACCCCCACCCCCACACGCCCCTCCCTGCCCAGGGTTGTAGATATTTGTATGCTCCCCCACTGGACTGCAAGCTCCCCAAGAGCAGGGATGTCTCTCTGGCTCACTGTTACATCCCTCGTGCCTAGTGAGGGCTTGGCAAAGAGCAGGCCCTTGATAAATACTTGTTGATCCATGAGTTGATTGAAGAGAATGGGGAGTCCCTGAGGGATTCTAAGGAGGGCCTCTGATGAGATCAGTCTAGCTGGAGGCAGGGAGGCCAGGGACCAGACAGTGGT
>NW_027686677.1:0-366 GCF_054177405.1 Leptonychotes weddellii | reverse complement strand
AGTTGGGTTGCATGATGATTAAAAGGAGCCTCATAAGGCCTATGAATTTCTCAGATTAAAGTATAAAGTGCTGACACAAATGTCAACTGAGCACAAAACCAGCATCCACTTGCCTCTCAGAGTGGCTTGGAAGCCGTACCACCTAAGGATGGGCTCCTCTTTTAATTAATTATTTATTTATTTATTTATTTTTATTATGTTATGTTGATCACCATACATTACATCATTAGTTTTTGATGTAGTGTTCCATGATTCATTGTTTGTGTATAACACCCAATGCTCCATTTAATACGTGTCCTCTTTAATACCCATCACCAGACTAACCCATCCCTCCACCCCCCTCCCCCTAGAACCCTCAGTTTGTTT
>NW_027686676.1:0-366 GCF_054177405.1 Leptonychotes weddellii | reverse complement strand
TTTTTTTTTTTTTTTTGGCATTATTGGAACTGATGAAACTTGAATGGATCCCGAAAAATACACCAGATTAATGAATCAATGTACATTTCCTCATTTGGTGGTTGAATTTGGTTAAACAGGAGAATATCCTTTAGCATGAAATACACATAAAAATATTCAGGAGTAAGTAACACATTACCAAATGATTCAGGAAAAAAATGGTTCTGGTATCGTACTTCTAACTTTCTGAAAGTTTATCTTATTTCATGGGGCATCTGGGTGGCATAATAGGTTAAGCATCCAACTCTTGGTTTTGACTCAGGTTGTGATCTCAGGGTGGTGAGATCGAGCCCTGCTGTCAGCTCAGCACAGAGTCTGCTTGAGATT
>NW_027686675.1:0-366 GCF_054177405.1 Leptonychotes weddellii | reverse complement strand
TGCTAACTCCACCACCCAGAAATAACTGCATTCATTTATTTCATGAAGACTGGCATCCAGGCTATTTTACTGGACAGTACCTGGAAACAAGCCTGGCACTTTGTAGATGCTTCATATTTTTTTGAAAGAATGAAAGCTTTTGTTTATCTCCTTCCGTCTTTTTTGGTCTTTGTATATTTACATGAATTCAGGTCGTGCTGTACATGCGAATGGCAGCATGATTTATTTACTTGACAACAGATCTTCCCTGTTTTCAGTTTTTTCAATTTTTTATTTTATTTAAATTCAATTAGTTAACATGTAGTGTATCATTAGTTTCAGATGTAGAGTTCAGTGATTCACCAGTTGCATATAAAACCCAATGCT
>NW_027686674.1:0-366 GCF_054177405.1 Leptonychotes weddellii | reverse complement strand
TGCCTGTTTTCTTCTAATTACTCTCTATTGGTAACTGCACTGTGCCACTCATCCTTGCACCAGCTTCCAGAGAGAAATAATATGCACAGGGTATGCACTGTGCAAATGCCTATTGCCTGTTACTAATTGGCTTTTGCTCCAAACCCGTAAGGCTTCCTGGTCCATGTGGAGCCCTCTTTTTGCCTGGGCTACAGGCAAGCCTGAGGGACACCTCGTTTGTCCTTTCCCTGAGACTCTTACTCCCTTGGGAAGGTAAGGAGGGGTCAGTCCAAAGACGATCACACTGAGGAAAAGAAAGGCTGAAAGGAAATTTCTCTTTAAGGTCTAAATGTTTTCCTACCTTCTTGATTATTATGTTAAAGTTCA
>NW_027686673.1:0-366 GCF_054177405.1 Leptonychotes weddellii | reverse complement strand
ATGATGTTGATGTGAACTATGTCAGATAATGTTGCTGGTTTCTTACTAGACATAAATCCTTATATCCTTAATTTATAATAATCATATTTTATGCATGTTGCAACAAGTTCACAGAATGTGGATTCCTCTTCCAGTCCGAGGGGTTGGGCCATGGTTGGTCTAAGCCATGAACATTGCGGTAAGTTGTTTTATTTGTTCAAAATTCTCTGTTCCCTCCCTACCCTTGCCATGCTTCAATAAGGGAAAAGAGTACTTCTCTGCCACATTGACTTTAGCTTGGCTATATGATGGCTTTACCAGGGGAACATGGGTGGAAGTGAGAGAGTGCCTATTTTAAGAAAAACTACTAGGAAGCATCATGTGTTT
>NW_027686672.1:0-366 GCF_054177405.1 Leptonychotes weddellii | reverse complement strand
GAAAACTTATCAGCACAAGCAAAGAAACACGTGTCTTCTTGACACGAAGCCAGCATCCTCATTTTCTAGGAAGGAGCAGCACAGCATGATGGAAGCCAGATACGGTGGCTATTTAGCTGCTAACAGTGAATCTCCTGTCATGGAACTGGAGGTGGGAGGGGGTTGCAGATGAGGAAAGAGCAGGGGAAGTGCCATGTGATGTGCCTGGAACCAGTTGCATTTGCAAATTAAACACTGGCAGATGTTGTTGCTTCTGGTGGGATTACTGTTGGAGTTCTACATGGGAATTTTGGAAGCAATCCAGCTACTATCTCATTCCCTAACCCTTCCTTAAGTCACCCCTCTTCTTCCTCCATAGCCCTGCTG
>NW_027686671.1:0-7121 GCF_054177405.1 Leptonychotes weddellii | reverse complement strand
ACCACCGTGGCAACAACAAAAATCTGTAAGTGGACTTTTTGGCAATAGATGAGCTGGAATTGAATCTGCTTGGCTTGGTTTGAGCCGCATACTCCTCCCGAATCCATGTATTGTGACCAGCAGATTAAATGTTTCTTCACCCAGTTACCCTTCAAGTTGCAAGGGCTGGATTAATCTCATTAAAAATGTGTTTACTGAGAGCAGAGGCAGAGTGTTTGGCAAAGGGGAAACCAAGGAATAGGTACTAGAAGACGACGGGTTTACCTCCTGGGCAGGAAGGAGCAGTAGATGTCCACCAGTAACATCGGGATGGGGTGTAAGCTCTAGAGATGGATGTTTGAGTTCAAATCCTAGATCCACTGTTCTCTCCACGGCGATGCAGACAGATTCCTCAACCTCTCTGTGCCTCAGGTCCTGTATGAGGATAAGCATAATAGCAACTACTGGTAGGGATATTGCGAGGCTTCAATGGGGTAGAATTTTAACCTGTGCTTGGCACACTGTAAGCACCTAATAAGTATTGTTTATTATTGTTGCATTATTATGTTTTTATTATTAGGTGTGTTTTTCCTTAAGTTACACAGAGAGCCCATTACAGCTACTCTTGGCTGAGAGCTGCCAGAGACATCCCGAACTGTGCTAGTTGATGAACTCCCATCTCAATGGTAGCATCTACATCCTTTAGGAGGAGGGATGCCCTTGCTTTCATTCAGGCAAAACAGAGGTTCTCAATCAGGGGTCAGGTTTACCTCCCTGGGGACATGTGGGAACATCCTGAGACATACTTGGTTATCAAAGCTGGGAGAGCCTTTCCTCTGGTATCTTGTGCATAGAGGCCAGGGATGATGCTAGGTATCCCACAATGCACAGGACAGCCTGCCTCTCCCCAACAGAGGATATTCCAACTCAAAATGCCAGTCAGCGATGCTGGCATTGAGAAACCTCAAGGAAAGCAAATGTTGATGCACAGGAGCATGGCTGTGATCACAGGTTATAACTCACCTTCGCTCGGGTGTAGAAGCCACCTGTGGTTCTCGGTGAATCTTGAAGGTGCCCATGAGCATGTGGTGAGAACTGTCTGTTGGGAACATAATGACCTTGCCTGCAATGTAAGAGTTTCTGTTTCTTTGAAACACTCCTCCCAGATGTTGGCAGCAGATAACATGGCAATAAGCCATTAAAATAAAGGCCAGTTTTCATGTTTACCAAAGAGCAAGGACCTAATCTAGTTAGTTTATACTTTACAATAAGTGTATCTTAATATCCTTTCCAGATAGAAGAGTTTTGCTTAGTATCCTTTCCAGATAGAAGGAGGAAAAAAAGGAGGAGAAGGAGGAGAAGAAGGAGAAGGAGAAGAAGGAGAAGAAGGAGAAGGAGAGCACTTTGATAACATCAGAGAGGTATATTTGAAGACGGAGCCCATCCTTGATGTCACATTGGCAGAAGAGTATCACACTTCAGTTACACTCATTTCATTAGCTGTTAATGAGCGCTTCCCAGAACAGGCTTCTTAGGCATGGGACTGGTTCTCTGAGTTGATAGATCAGTGTCAGCATTTCTCAGATGGAAGAACTGAAGATTGCATCCAGCCGACAAACCCAATTACGCCATCATGAAATGCACAGTGGGGAGAGATGGGTCTAACAGGGCAGTTGCATTAAGATGGACAGTGGGAAGGCACTGTTTTCACTGAGCTGAGCTGTTGGCTACCGGGTCAGGGAGCAACTGGGGCTCCTTCTCACTAACCACTGGGGCTACAGAGTCTCTCACGGGCTCAAGAGACTATTTATCTCCCCATTCTTGGTCAACCTACACTGGGTACTTAACCGTCCATCAAGCCCGCCTTCTGTTGGGGGGGGTAATATTTTTTATTTAATAAGTGCTATTTTCATCCCACTGTGGGTCTCATTCCGCCATGAGTTATTTCCAAGATTCAAGCCATAGCAAGCACACGTTATACGGATTTCCGCAAAGAATGGGATATCATAGCACAAATGGAAAACAAGAGAGTGAAACCCTTCACGTTTGAATTGGACAAAAATTTGGAAAACTTTTTATCAAGTTTATTCTTATTCCAGAAGATTAGAGAAACATTTTCCTAAACTGAGGGTAAGGTGAAAGAGAGCATCAGAAGGGGGGTGGAAGGGGTTAAATGTTGGCGGGACCCTGAAGGGACCAAGAGACACGCATGAGAAGTTTGGGAAGACCTGGAAGCAGAGGCATCTTTTCTCTCTGTCTCCAGACGACACAGAGAACACGCGAGGTCTCAGACTTCTGTGCCCGGCTTGTGAGAAGGAGCGGGAGGGAGGGGGGTGGTGTGATGATTCTGCCAAAGGGCCCGAGCCTCCCACAGTTGCCCGTATTTCCTGTGCGCTATAAAGGGACAGAAAGCAAATGCTGTCTTTGTTTTCAAAGTAGAAGAGACACATCAGTGGACAGCCTACGAAGTAGTTCTGTTGATTGGGGAATATTCCCTTGATGTGAGTGTGCCTAGAGAGCAGCACAGAGCGCCAACAGATGCCAGTGGGTCCTGGAGCCCCGGGGCCGCATGCCCCACTCGCCCTCAGCCCCCATGGAATGGAGATGCTCTTCTGGGCTGGGCGTCCGTCAGCGGGGGGCTTGCAGCAGCCGTGAGCAGCTCTCAGCCACGAGTAGTTTAAACTAGTGGTTCCCCACCTAGATGGGGCATGAGCATCACCCAGAGCACCTTTTATTTTATTTTATTATTATTATGTTCAGTTGGCCACTGTATAGTACATCATTAGTTTTTTATAAAATGTCAATCACCAGATCCCACTTCTAAAGTTTATGGCTCAGTAGATGTAGTAGAGTTGGGCCAGAGAATTTATATTTCTTTTTTTTTTTTTAAAGATTTTGTTTGTTTATTTGAGAGAGAGAGAGCACATGCATGGGGAGGGGCAGAGGCAGAGGGAGAAACAGACTTCCCACCGAGCAGGGAGCCCGGCACAGGACTCGATCCCAGGACCCCGAGATTACAACCCGAGCTGAAGACAGACGCCCAACGACTGAGCCACCCAGGCGTCTCCAGAGAATTTATATTTCTAACAAGTTCCCCAGTATTATTGCTTACATTTGTGTGCAAAATCTATATGCTGAAGCCCTAACCCTCAGTGCTTCACGAAGTGACCTTATTTGGAGATCGGGTCATTGCAGATGTTGTTAGTTAAGGGTGGTCATACTGGAGTACAGGGGGCCCCTAATCCAGTACATCTCGTGAGAAGATCAGGGCAGCCTTCAGGAATGCCACAGACACCAGCAAACCACCAGAATCCTTCAGAAGAAACCAATTCTGCCAACACCCTGAGATTCTAAATGTACATGTCTAGAGAGACAGATGGAGAAGCAGAAGTAGACATGGCAAAATTTCAGTCTTGGTCACTTTAGGTGAAAGTGACACAGACATTTATGATGCTATTTGTTCGGTTTTTTCCATGGTGAATTAAGTGATTTTTCAGATTCTGTTGTCCTTTGCCTGTGAATGACAGTCACCCGAGGAGGGAATCGTGCGGCTGGAGCAGTGCGCAACCTTAGGTCCCGGCTTTCAGGCTGGGCTGCATTCATGTGCTTGTAGGAAGAAACAAATTCCACTCTTCTTTGACCCAGGAGAGTGGCAGGATGTACCTTTCCTGCTCATTGGGAGCCTGGGCTCAGCTACCCTTGCGTCCTCCCGTGCCCTGCCCTGACAGGACACCTGTATCTGGGAAAAACCTCCTACTAATCCCTGAAATTCAGTCACCTGACACTGCTGCTTCTTCCTCGGCTCTTGAATTGTCTCCAGAAGCTCAGGCAGCTGGCCTGTTGCTATGGAAATTGCCGACTTTTTTTTTTTTTGGTATAAAATGTTATGTAAACACCTACAACTTTTTTCCTAGCCTCCAGATTGCTATCGTTGTGGCCATCTAATTTAAACTGTTCGAAGGATTGTGCATTCTAATTGAACTGAACAAAGAAACAGGTAGAAAGAGAGGATGCAGTTTATAGGATTGGTGCCCCTCACTGCTTGTCCTAGGCTGAGCTCGGCCATGTACTGGGCTTTCAGAGCCCTCAGTAGACTTTGGGCAGAGAGAGCCATGCCCCTCTGTGATGTCACCGGAGTGGAGGACATTTAGGGCGGTGTGCCTTGGTCCTAGGGCACTCCGTATCTGCCAGAGAGGCTGGGAGCTGTGTGGAGCACATGTCCCCCGGGAGAGCTGGCCTGTTGGCTGTCGCAGTAGACGAGCTGTCTTCTCTGGCTCCTCAGCCCGTCCCTGCTCCCACCGCTAGCATCTTGTGGCTGCCACTGAGAAACCCTCCCTGGGCTGGAGTGTGGAGGACTCGCCCTCAGTGCCTGGTGTTTGCAGAATCTCCAAAGTGTCTCCATCTGTTTCTGGCACTGGCTAAAAAGTCTATGTGGCATAAGAAGGAACTCTCCCTAATGGAGTAAAGAAAGAATAAAAAGCACACCCCCCTGGGGGGTGGATTTTGCTCGGGTTTCGAGAATGTTCTGTCTTCAAACACGCAGCCAAGCCCGTTTGTAGAACTTGAAAGGAGAGACCACAAAGCACTAAGGAGTCACGATAATTGAGTCCTAGTGAAGGTGAGATGATTAATCTCCGTCATCTTCAGAGCTGCTGACGACTTTATGGTGCTGTGTTTTCCACACGGGCCAGCCTCCAAGAGGCTGCAGGTCCAGTCCCAGACCACTGCAAAAAGTGAATATCGCCACGAATCAAGTCAAATGAATTTGTTGGTTTCCCAGTGCATATGAAGATGATGTTTGCACCATATCATAGTCCATTAAGTGTGCAATAGCATTATGTTTAAAAAATGTACATCCCTTAGTTAAAAATACTTTATTGCTAAGAAATGCTATCATCTGAGCTTTCAGCGACTCACAGTCACTGATCACAGATCACCGTAACAAATACAATAGTATCGAAAGCGTTCGAACTATTGCAAGAATTACCATAATGTGATAGAGATTCGAAGTGAGCACATGCTGTTGGAAACACGAGGCCAATAGACTTGCTCAAGGCAGGGTTGCCACAAACCTTCAATTTGTTTAAAAAAAAAAAATCTGCAAAGCGCAATAAAATGAGCCATGCCTGTATATCGTTTTTCTTCCCCCCCCAATGCTGTGAAAAATAAGAAGCATTGTAGGAGGACTGCGTGGTCCAATCTTCAGGCAAGAGCGGTTGCCCTCTCAGATGCGTTACGGTAATTCTGCGTTTAACAGGTGGTGCTCGTGATTCTGCCTGCTGCCTGGACGAAATCATCACCCTTTCTGGAGAAATCAGACTCACAGGGTCCACCTTTCCTGGGGCCTTCTAGGGAAGTGGTCTGCTGAGTTCAAGTCTCGGACTTGAGAAGCTGTGGGTCCCGAGCCGTGAGGGGTGCAGACGGGCTTGCCAGCTTGCGGGAGAGTGAGTGCCAGACATGATGAGTCTCGAGGGGGACGTGCGACATGCGTGCGGGAGCGAGCGCTGAGCATCTGTCCTCAGGGTGAGAGCCCGGCCACCTGACCCTAGAGACCACATATTTAGGAGCACCAGCCTTCCCAGATCGCAGGACATGTTCCCAGAGCCATCTGAATTTCTCCATCTCATTCATTCATTCATTTATTCCTTCCTTCGTTCCTTCTGTGGACCGGACTCCGTGGTCCGGGGCCGCACGTGCAGCAGGGCAGCTCTGGGGACTTCTGTGCTCTGCGGCTCTGGGCTCCATTGCCCTGCTCGCCGCCCCTCTACTTAGGGCCGGCGCTTCAGGGGGGCCGTGGCCATTCAGATGCTCTGAGCCGCCTTCAGTCCTACCCTAAAAAGTGATGTCATAAGAAATGTCCTTCTTAAAATCAAAAGGATACCACCTTCACAGTTTGCCTCTGGGAACTGATCACGCTACTGTTTTCTTTTTGTTTTAAGATTGTATTTTTATTTATTTAAGAGAGAGTGAGAGCACAAGCAGGGGAGAGGCAGGCAGAGGGAGAGGGAGAAGCAGGGTCCCTGCTGAGGGTCCCGACGCGGGACTTGATCCCAGGACCTTGGGATCATGACCTGAGCCAAAGGCAGACGCTTCACCGACTGAGCCCCCCAGGCGTCCCGGCACTACTATTTTCTAAAAGTGGTTCCATGGCTGCATATATAAATGAATGAAGAATATATGGGATGCCCAAGTCCAAGGTCGAGGAGAGCATACGGCTCTTTCTACGTCTGGTTCTGAAAAGTCCCTCAACGCTACCCACAGGGGATCGGAGGTGATCCTACAAAGGAATCCGGTGCCACCAGATTCTTATTAAAGAACGGACTGCGTTTGATCCCTGGCAGGGTGTTGTAAGGGATGCATGCACAGGGATGCCGATGAATGTCTGGGAAGGGGGGAAAGACAGCCCTTATTTGTAGTGTCGGCCTGGTTTCTGTGGTGTAAATACCCCCACCATCCTCGTGACTATCTGGCTTGTAAAATTCCTGAACACTTACTACGTTGGGCTCCCAAGCTGGGATGAGCCAGCTCAGCACACCCCTGGGTGCAAGTCATTACTTCTCTCACTTTCTAAAAAGCATACTAACATAATCCCTAACACAAGCCTCCCGTGTGTGCCCCACTTCTAGAAGAAGTGGTCTGGGGAGGGTGACAGTTGGCAAAATGAAGACTTCTTTCTTTTTTTTTTTTTCCATTGTTACTGATGAGAAAGGGCTAGAGGTCCTTTTTTAAAAATTGGTTGAAGAGAACAAAATTGTTAGGGGTAACAATTCATCAAGAAATTACACTGTGTCAGGTGCCAATCCCATGCATCACGTGGACTGTCCTATGTCACGAAATCCTGGTAAAGACCCCCTGAAGTATTATTATTATTATTATTATTATTATTATTATTATTATTATATTATTGCATTCATGGTACCGTGGAGGACGTTGAGACATCGAACTGTTACAAAGCCACAGAGCGAGTGTCTGATGGAGCTGGGGTGTGAACCCCGATGACAGACACTGAGCTAAGACGGTAGCCACAGGAGATTTTTCCATGAGAAACCACCCTGGAAATGAGTGGTTTCCACCCACAACAATTTCCTTCATTTGTGATCTTCTGGGTCAGTAATCTATGTGACCTGGGCTGGGCTCACTCC
>NW_027686670.1:0-14636 GCF_054177405.1 Leptonychotes weddellii | reverse complement strand
CCCCCGCCGCACCCACGGGGCTATCCTGGCCACCTGGGGCCCGGTCTGGATCCCCAGAGGCGGACATGGCACCGAGCAGTACCTCACCGGGGCGGCCACCAGGCTGAGGCGACGCCAATGGCAAAGATGGTGGCCACCGAGGGGGCTACCGCAGACCCGAGGCCGTGGGCAGCGGGGCCCGATGGGAGGTGGACGGGGCCGCCGAGGAGCCGGCCACGGAGGGGAGGACAGTCTGTGGCGGTGCCTGAGGAGGCCTCGCGGAGGAGGCGAAGGGAAGGGAAGGGGGTGGATGTCACCAGCGGCCCACCCAGGCCTCGCCTCAGGTGACAGTAGACAAGGCTACAAAGGTCCCCCTAGACCAGTGATGGCGGGCGGGGACAGACGCGTCAACAATGGGCCGCGGCCCCGCTGCTGGACCTCCAGGCTCATTTGTCGAGAAGCGAGGATTGACATGCTCAGCCTCCAATGAGTGGCCAAGGTCCTTAGGTTCTAGGGTTGCTCGTGGTTACCTCCCTGTTCTTCGAGGCCTCAGGGTCCTCCACGATTCTCAGGTCCACACGACTCCTGTCCCTTTAATTTTACCAGGGCCTGAGAAAGTATAGTGGTCCAATACATCCACCACCTACATTGGGAACAGAGAGTGAACATTTGGGTTTGGGGAAGCTCAGAGGTAAAGATGAGACCATCACGTAGGTACTTACATAAAAAGAGAGAAAACAAACTTCCACAAATATTTGATTGTTGAAACTAAAAATATAATAATAATTGCATACAGTTTTTTTATAATAAAGGCCTATTAATGAGAAGAATGGAATTCTTTCAGGAGAATAACATTTTAATTGGGGTTCACAGTGTTCTCTCTCATCCAAACTGATTGCATATGTTCATCTGTTGATCTCTAATGAGGTCTTCCACAGTTCATCTTTGCAAATGTCTTTTCACAGAGATATTGGCAAATATCGATGTCAACCCACTAGGTCAGTACTTCTAAATACTGATCTCAATCCCCAAACATATGATTTTCATTGAGCCTATTCATCACTTGGAAGACATTTAAAGAATTCTATTAGAGTCCTCTTTTGATATTTGCTTTTATCATGTCATTACATTGCAGATTAATCACTTCCATTCGAAGTTTATGGGGAAGCTCTTCAACTGGACAGTTAAGTGGTTTTGAAATATGAAAATTTCCTTTGTACTTGCACAGCGGTCTGAAAAAAGCTGCTGGAACTATGGCCTGAGCTTGGATACGTAGCCACTGCAAATTTGTGTGAGACTAGAGATCTCGCTTACTTTAACTTTTGACAGCATGGAAAGTATATAAAGCAGCCTGACATTACTTTGATTCAAACAATGTTAGTTGTCATTGGAATGACTTTGCCACAGTATAAATTTTGTATATAAGCACTGCTTGCCTTGTAGTTTTAGTTTGAATTCATTAAGAAATATTACCAAATCCACAACAAAAGCTAATTTCCGGAAACATCCAGTGTTCAATAATAACAGTTGCAGGAGATTTTTCTCAATCAAAAATAATTCAGTCTCCACCTCGAGCTCAAAAAAATCACACACACACACACACTCACACATCCCTTTACCACTGTGAAGCCATTGAATTGCTGTGCGATAGTACAAGTCAGGATATCCAGCTTCCATTTCTGACAGAGGTTCCCAGAACTGCAGCGGTTAAATTCACGCGAGTGAATGAAGTTCCCCATTGATGCAGGAATGCACGAGACATTCAAGCATCTTCAGCGTAACTGCTGATAAATAACATCATGAATGACTATTAGAGTTAAAGACCTTACATTTTCACAAGTTTTTGAACACTTGTTCGCTAACCCTTTTTCTGCTCCACACATATTTTTACCATCAGTTGTAACACATCATAGCAGATTCCACTTCGGGGTATCCTCAGGGTTTTTTCTTCAAAAATATTCTCCCCAGAGTAGTTCCCTGCAGACCGTCCATAGATACTAATTCTTCAGTCACTTTGTTTGTTTGTTTATTTGTTTATTTACTTATATTATTATTATTGCCTTCAGTCACTTTAAACTCAGCAGTCGCCAGCCTCTCAGTCCTGCTCTGCTCAGGACTGAGAGGCTGTTATTGCTAAATTCCTGGGATGGCAAGTATGACATTTTTGACAAAGTTTGTTAGTGCAAGTACTCCCCAGACAGTCTCGGCCGGGTCTTGAGACTCAAAGCTCCCCCAAAGTAAATAATGCTCTCTGGCTGGCTACGTCTCTCAAATCTCTTGAGAAAAGCCCGTAGCTCTGCCACTGGGCCTCCCAAAGATGAGCTCATTAGGAAGTTGTCATTAAAAAACGATGGCTATGAAATGGTTGGCGATTACTGTGACTAGCCATTTCAGAGCTGAGTCACTAGGGGCTAAATCACACACAAGGGACAGTAGTGCGAGAATAGGCTTTGATGCTAAAACAGTGCTTCGGTCCATACAATGAAAAGTGGGCTTCCATTCCGAGTCCAGGGTACCTCCAAGTCCCTTACCCCTGACCCCAATTTAACAACAAACTGCTACATGGCCTAACACCCTCAGAGTCCATTCTCTGTGCCACTCAGCACGCAGTGGACACAGAACAGCTAACCCGAAGACATTTAAGGAACTCAGACAAACCACTGTCAAAATACTTAGTAATAAATGTCCACTATTGGTAGAAAAGCATGAGGGGTATGCTGGCCTTTATGTAGTGATTTTTGCCTTTTCTTTTTGTCATTTTATTGTCAATAAGTTTAGCTATCGGGTAAGCACTTTATTCATGAGTGAGCACAACACTTCACTGCATCCAACTCATCAGAAAATTTCTCTACCTCTTATGATCAGAGATGAGAAACCTCACAATAGTTCTATGGACGTGTTAAGAACAATCCTGCCCAATGCACTCTGCCCTTCACAAAACCCACACATGAAGAGAGTCCCAGAAACACAATGTAAAAAAAACCAACAAAACCCACCACCAACTCAGCATCGACTCCTCAAATAAAGGACAACTTAGCCATATTAATAACATCTGATGACTCAAGAAGCTCCAGGACATACACCGCATACCCTAGTCATTCAA
Organism: Leptonychotes weddellii; assembly: GCF_054177405.1. Classification (NCBI taxonomy): domain Eukaryota; kingdom Metazoa; phylum Chordata; class Mammalia; order Carnivora; family Phocidae; genus Leptonychotes; species Leptonychotes weddellii. The sequence goes on along the minus strand of NW_027686670.1, from coordinate 11,554 downwards.
TCATTCACCAGGCATGTATTGAGCATCTACTGTATGCCTGGACTTATGCTAGTTCACGGATGCCTCAGACTCAGGGCTTGCCCTAGTTCATGGTCGAGAGGGGCAGAGCAGACACTTGGATACCAATGACATGGGTGGCAAGTGCTGAAACCGGGGGGAACACAAAGTGCAATGGGAGTACGGGAGAGAGAATGATTAGGTGGCGGGAGTGAGGGGAGTGGGTCGGTGCCTGAGAAGGTGCTCAAGAGGAGGCATCTCACCTGGATTCTGAAGGATCCTTAGTTTACCTAGCAATGAAGGACGGCAAGGGAGGACTAGGGAGGGAGGTCGCTGCAGGTACAGGAAACAGCATGAATAGTACAAGAGATGTGTGTGTGCGTGTGTGTGTGTGTGTGTACCCGTCCACGGAATTAAATGGCTCCAGCACGGGCAGAGTGGCAGATAGGCCTGGAAAGCAGATCGAGGCCCTAACTACTACTACTACTAATTAATTATTACTACTAATAATTATTACTAAGAAAGTCTTCTACTTCCTGTATAAGCACATATCCCTCTTTGTGCCACCATTCCCTTCCCCTCTCCCCTAGCAAGCTGCCTCCCATCCTCTTCACCTCCTACCTAAACCCATCAGCTGTATTCATGAAGTCACGCATTTACACATCTACCACATTTCCTGGGTACTTTCCAATGTACCAGTGCCGTGTCCCATTGGAACTGTCACGTGTCCTTGTTCTTGTTTGACCCGTGCAACCCAAAGATGGCAGAACTGTCCGTGGTCCCCATCCTAGAGCTTCCCCCACCATCACTCCTGTGCCCTTCTGGGGGGGTGGGGGAGGGAGTTAAGACCTCTGGAAGCCAAGCTCTCCCAGCTGCACACAGTGTCAGCGTTCGAATAGATTCGCCAAGACTCTGTATCTACTCAGTCTTATCCTCTCCAGTCGCCTCCTTCACTGATCAGCAGAGTTGAAGCACGAGATGATGACTGCTGTGGATCATGAAGATTCTGGGAAAGAAGTGTGCACCCGGAGCCTCTTCTTTGCTCAGGGAGGAGGGACAGGGCCCTAGGGTTGCCATGGAGTGAGCGGCTGTCAAGGAGAAACTATGGCTATGAAATGACAGGAGTGAGGAAGACCCTGGAAGAGATGGTCCTCTCCCCCCACCCACCCACCACAGCAAGCCCTCTCCCGCAATGGTTGGAGCTGGCTCCAAGTATTTGGGAGGGAGAACTAATTAGCACCAGCGAACAGTGGAGAAAGGAAAAAGCTGAGCCTTCAGGAAATAATCTGAAGCAAAAGTGAGGGAGAGTCTCCTCCCAGCTCTGACACTGAGACTCTCTTCATGACAAGCATGTGGTCCAGAGGTCCTTGGGACAGTGTCTAGGGCCTCAGTCATCTTCCTGAGCCTTTCCAGGGGTGCAAACATGGGGGTGCCATCCCCCTGCAGGAGCCTAAAGCCCTCGGGTAAAGGGCCTGGAGCCCAGTCCCCCCTCCTGCTGCTGGCGGAAGCCAGGGGAGACAAGGGGACCTTCAGGAGGGCCAGCCTCTCGGGACTGGACCTTGCCTCCCCCGACCCAGGAGGGTCACCGCACAGGCCGGGGACTGGAGCCCAGCCCCTGGGAGTGGGGTGGATCGTCAGCTCTCCATCCTTCCTGGTCCTGGGTGAGGTGGCACTGCCGAAGGCTCTTCTTCCCTCACAGGCCCACCTAGCTCCTGGGGTTTCCGTCTTCCCCTCCCAGACTCCGTTGTCCTCCCTAACCTGAAGCTCACACGTCATTCAGGTGATCTTAACATCCACATGGACCACCCGTTTCTCACCCTGGACTTTCACTTCCATGACTTCCTTCTCCACAACCTTACATCACATACTCAGCTCTATGATCGGACTCTACACTTGTCTTTTTTTTTCAATCACCGGAAACTGCCATTGAAACAATTTCTACTCTAGCACTATAGTTTTGCAGTCCCATCAGACACTTCTTCAATCCATTTTCCCTACCAGTTACCCCCTCTTCATCTGCCTACCATTTCCTTCCTTTGCCTCCTTACCCAGCTGAGAGTTCGTCCACTGACTTTTGTCATAACCACTCTGTGGTAGGCAGAATATTGGCCAGGCCAAGATGGCTGCATCCTCCTCATCCCTGGGACCCTGGGACTCTATGAGTTTACATGGCAAAGGGGAATTCAGGTTGCAGATGGAATCAGGGTTGCTGGTATCAGAGGGGTCTTGTTCCCTCCAGTAGATCTTCTGCACAGCAACCAGTGTGATTAAAAAAATATATATAAAATATATATATAAATATATAATTATAAAAATATATAAATATGTTTTACATAAAAATATAAAATATATTTTTAAAAAATGTATTTTTAATATATTATTTTATATACTTTTATATATTATTTAAAATATATATATGGGGCACCTGGATGGCTCAGTCGTTAAGCGTCTGCCTTCGGCTCAGGTCATGATCCCAGGGTCCTGGGATCGAGCCCCACATCGGGCTCCCTGCTCGGCGGGAAGCCTGCTTCTCCCTCTCCCACTCGCCCTGCTTGTGTTCCCTCTCTCGCTGTGTCTCTCTCTGTCAAATAAATAAACAAAATCTTAAAAAAAAAAAAAAAAATATATATATATATATATATATATATAAAACACAGATTCTTTCACTCCTTCTGCTTAAAAACCTTCACTGGCCTCTCATGGATTAAATGAGATACAAACCGCTTCTTCGACCCTGGAAGGCCCTGTGTGATCTGGCCTCTGCCTGCCATTGGTCTCGAAGTTTCCAGAACGCATGATGCGCTTTCCTGCATACGCAGTTCCATCCGCTTGAAGTCAGCCACGGCAGCGTCCTAACCCCGGACTCCCATGCGAGCTCGTGCAGCTTGCTCTGCACACAAGGGCATCCCGCTGAGGCAGACGGTGGGCTGAGATGGAGCCCACCGTCTGCTGTCAGGAGCTGCGTGCCCAGGTACGGGGCTGTAACTGCCCATGGGAAAGAACATTCTCTTTCGGCCCCAAAGTGCCAGTGAGCACTTGGCACGAGTCAGCAGGGCTCTGTGTGTTCGGAGGGCAGTTCGTTGTCCTTTGAGCACCAAGGCACTGTAGGGGCATCCAGAGGGCCTGCGTCAACTCTTCCCATAGCTGACTCCTCCTTCTCCAAGTCTCAGCTCCGATGTCATCTCCTCCAGGAGGCCTGCTCTGACCTCAGTCACTCTCTACACAGCAGTAGATCTCTTTCCTTCATAGAGCTCGTCACCATCTGAAAGGATAGATTTGCTCGTCTGTCTTTCCCACTGTAAGCTCCGTGAGAACAGGGTGGGCCTTCGTCGTGGGCACAATAACGTGTCTCCAGCACCTGATACACAGTCACCCACTGAGAGGTGGCAGTTATGAGACAGAAGGAAGGTCCTGAGGAGAGAGTGCAGAGAAAACAAACTGAGGGTGGCTGGAGTGGAGCGGGGCGGGAGGGATGTCGTGGCTGGGTGATGGACATTGGGGAGGGTATGTGCTATGGTGAGCGCTGTGAATTGTGTAAGCCTGATGAATCGCAGACCTGTACCCCTGAAACAAATAATACACTAGATGTTAATTAAAAAAAAAGAAAAGAAGTTTCCCCCCCCAAAACAAAAACGAAAACAAACCATAGCCACTCCCCTCTGCCACTTCTAGGCTCCGACTCAGTCTGAGTGCACTATCTAGAGATTGCCACTGGGTGGAGAGGTGTGAATGTGTTTTGGAGTAGAGACTGGGCTTTGCCAGAGAAGACAAATCCCGGTTTTGGGGTTTTGGGGTTTTGTTGCTGTCGTTTTGTGTTTGTGTGTTTGTTTGGCAACTCTGACCTCCGATCTCATTCCAGGAGGGTTGGCTAGCCAGTGTCTTCAGGAAAGCCATGGTCCTGGTGTCTCCCTTGTCCTTCCAGGTTCACAATAAAAGGACACCCACCTAGAGCTTCCCTCACCTCTCCTCACCCACCCCTACAAAGCTCAGCCACCATTTTCTCACCTCGGGCCCTCCTCTTGACCTCTTTTCCCCCAACTTCATTGAGATACAATCGAAATAGAACATCGGGCAAATTCAGGGTCTATAATGGGATGGTTGGATACGCGTATGTATTGGGAAATGATTACATTCACTTGTGTTAAACTAACAACATTAGTTAACACTTCCAACGTGTCACATCATGACCACTTTTTCCACTGAGAATGTTTAAGATCTACTCTCTTAGCAACTTTCAAGTATATAAGGCGGTACCGTTAACTACAGTCACCAAGCTGAACGTTGCAGCCCCAAGACTGACTCATCTTAGAACTGAAAGTTTGAATCTCTTGATCAACATTTCCCCATTTCCCCCCCCCCCACCCCCAGCCCCTGGTAACCACCATTCTACTCTGTTTCTGAGTTCGGCTTTTTTAGAGTCCACATATAGGTGAGAGTGTAGAGCATTTATCTTTCTTTGTCTGACTTAGTTCATTTAGCGTAATGCCCTCAAGGCCCATTCATGTTGTCGCAAATGGCAGCATCTCCTTATTTTTTATGGCTAACTAACATTCTATTGTATATTCCACATTTTCTTTATCCATTCATCCATCGATGGACACTTAGGTTATTTTCATGTCTTGGTTATTGTGAATCATGCTGCCATGACCATGGGGGTGAAGAATCTCTTTGAGATAGTGATTTTACTTACTCCAAATATATACCCAGAAGTAGGACGGCTAGGATCACATGGTGGTTGTATTTTTAACTTTCTGAGGAGCCTCCATACTGTTTTCCAGAGTGGCTGCACCAGTTGGCATTCCCACCAACAGGGCACGAGTCTTCCCTTTCCTCCACAACCACCCCAGTACTTGTCATCTCTTATCTTTTTGGTGATAGCCATTCTAACAGGTGTGAGGAGATATCTCTTGGCAGTTTTGATTTGCATTTCCCAGATGATGAGTGAGTGATGTTGAGCATCTTTTCATGTGCCTATTGCCCATTTGGATGTGTCCCCTGGAAAAATGTCTAGTCAAGTCCTCTGCCCACTTTTAAATTAGACTGTTGGTTTGTTGTTTGTGTTTTTGTTTGCTGTTGAGTTGTATGAGTTCCCTATATATTTTGAATATTAACTCCTTATCAGATAGATGGCTGTCAAATATTTTCTCGCATTCCATAGGGTTGCCTTTGCATTTTTTCAATTGCTAAAAAAATTGTTATGCAAAAGCACTAAAATGTTTAATGTAGTCCCGCTTGTTGATGTTTACTTTTGTTGTTTGTACTTTTGGTTCATATCCAAAAACTCATTGCCAAGACCAATGTCAAGGAGGGGATTTAATTTCATTCTTTTGCTGTGAATATCTAGTTTTCCTACAACTTTTATTGAATAAACTATCCTCTGATTGAGTCTTCTTGGCTCCCTTGTCAAATATAATATGACTATATATCAGTGGATTTATTTCCGGTCTCTTGCTTCTATTCCATTGGTCTGTGTGTCCGGTTTATGCCAGTACCATCCTGTTTGGCTTACCGTCACTTCATAATATAGTTTGAGATCCGGAAGTGCAAAGCCCAGAGCTTTGTTCTTTCTCAGGATTACTTTGGCCTTTCAGGGATCTTTTGTAGTTTCATGTGAATTTTAGGATTGTTTGTTCTATTCCTATGAAAAATGCTATTGGGATTTTAATAGGATTGCATCAGATCTCTAGCCCCACTTTTTTCCCCCTCTTTTTTACTTCTTTTTTTATGGAACTTTTTAAAAAAAATTTATTTATTTATTTGACAGAGAGATTGAGAGTGAGAGAGCACAAGCAGGGGGAGGAGCAGAGGGAGAGGCAGAAGCAGATTCCCCACTGAGCAGGGAGCCCGACGAGGGGCTCGATCCCAGGACCCCGGGATCACAACCGGATCCGAAGGCAGACGCTTAATGACTGAGCCACCCAGGCGTCCAACCTCTTTTTTATTTCTTTATCCTATCTTCCTCTTTTCCCGGGAACCACTCTGTGCCTTGGTTTCCTTACCTGCAAAATGAGGATAAGGGTAGCATCGTGAGAGTCTAAGGAGATACTACATGCCAAATCACATTGATCTAACTCAGCACATAGTGTTTTCATAGACTTTCACAACATTGTTACCCTGACCCACATAGCTACTCTGGTTAAGCAAGCACAGTTTGTTAATGCCTATTTTCAAGAATATGTGTCGGGCGCCTGGGTGGCTCAGTTGGTTAGGCGACTGCCTTCGGCTCAGGTCATGATCCTGGAGTCCCGGGATCGAGTCCCGCATTGGGCTCCCTGCTCGGCAGGGAGCCTGCTTCTGCCTCTGACCCTCCCCCCTCTCATGTGCTCTCTGTCTCAAATAAATAAATAAAATCTTTAAAAAAAAAAAAAGAATATGTGTCATGTAACGTGGAGTTATACCTGAACAGTATTTGGGGAGAAAATGCATGCATACTGCTCTCCTGCCTTTTGCTATCCATCATGAACCAGCCTCCTACTGTCCTGGACGGGGAAGGGGCAGAAGGGGTAACAGAAGAGGCTGGGAAGAAGTGTTTTGTTTTCATCTGAAAATGGAGCTCATGGTAGTTCTTACTTTATGGGCTTGTTGTGTTAAATGCAAAACCTCAGAACAGAGCCTGGGGCATAAATGAACTCTCAGCACATAATTCCTGCCCTCAAGTAGCTTCGAGTTCAGCTGGAGAGGGAAGACTCATGCGGTAAAATGCAATTAGCAGTACATGCCACCACTCAGCACCACCCACATAGATTGTACGTAGTGTTGGGCCCTAAGACAGGCTAGTGAGCCAGACAACCTTGGTATAACCCGAAAAGTGCCAATGAAGTAGAGCAAACAATAAAGACCTCAAGATCAGAGCAGTGAGAAAGTCTTTCTGGATGGAATGGTCAGAGATAGCGTCATGGAAGAGGTAGGACTTGGTCATGGGGGGAGGGGGCGTTCCCAGGAAGATGCCAGGGGCTGGGTAGATGGAGACAGTGGGGGTAGATGGAGATGCAGTGGGGGCAAGAGAATATGGACTTAGAGACAGAGATGCCTGTGGGGTGGAAAGGGAGGTCAGACCTATTTGAAACGCACATACGGGAGCCCCTTGCACATGGCTTTCTGGTGAACCACTAAACAAGAGAGAGAAGAGCATGTCTTAGCATCCAGGAGCTAGCCGGGTACCGTCAGCCGAGCGTCGGTGTTGCCAGGGGCTGGCCCGGCACGAGCAGCAACACCAGACTAGGCCTTGGTGTTCCGTTGTACATAAACAATTTCCCAGGACATCAATATCAGACAGGGCAACTCCGTCACTATGACGGATCAAGACAAAAACAAGACGACTCCATACTGTCTGAACCCAGACAAAACACAAGCATTGTCCAAACCACAGAAATGACCGGCTCTCTCTCTTTCTCTCTCTCTCTCTCTCGGATAATATGAGGGACCACTCCTTCTTTACCAATGGCAGCTTCTGTTTCCCTCTCGTCTGCCCTCCCCCACCCCAGATAAAATCGACAGAAATAATAATAACAGTGATAACAATCACAGGATTGTCCTGCTTTCGGACAGCGCCAGCCCTAGAGGGAAGCACAGCTTCCTTTGACCTTCACCCAAGTCAAGTCACCCAACCAAAGCTTGGATCCTAATATAATAAGTCGTATTAGTACCTCTTTCTTGAGGCGCCTCAAAACTCCCCGTGGTGTACATTCTCTCTCACTGCAGCAAGAGATAAACCCAGTTCGATCAGTATGTGTGTGTTCCTGGTAGTCTTTGGCCAGAGAACATTGATGTCCTCACTAAGATGACTGAGGGCGATGGGTGCAGACCTACCACCCAGTTTCATTTCAGAAATGCCCAGAAACAATTGAAGACAGCCCTGAAACAAAAGCAGCCCCACCTCCTACGACACAGCATGGTAAATAAAATGACAGAGGCAATCCCAGGTGCGGCAGAGACAGGAGAAAGCCTTCTGGTAACTACAAATCACAATCCCACAATCCGCTGGGCAGAGTACTTTCCTTTTACCCTGATCATGCCCCAGTTCGGGAGATGACTAGACTCCTACCTGCTGCTGGTCCTATACCAACACCTGGACACCGGCTTTGCACTTCCCAACAAGGCATCCATCCAAGGCTGGGTTTTCACTGATCCCTGGCTAAGGGCCCAGGGGAGATGGATCCAAGCTTCAGGCTGGTTAAATGCAGAACCCCACATAATTTGCTTTATACTCTTAGTGTCAGGAGAAAATTGCAATTAATGCTCCTACAAGAGCCCTCTTGCAGCTAGTTTTTTTCTAAGTAGGCTCCCCCACCAGCGCAGAGCCCCACACGGGGCTCGAACTTATGATACTGAGATCAAGACCTGAGCGGAGATCAAGAGTCTTTTGCTTAACCGACAGAGCCACCCAGGTGCCCCTATAGCTACTCTTTAAATGCTTTATAGGGACATAGACATCGTGTTTATGACTTCACCAAGCCTGTTCTCAATTGTTTCTGGACATTTGTTTGATTCCAAACTGTGCTAACCCACTGAGGTGGTAGAAGAGGCAGTATATCTAAAGCATCTGACAGTGGGGGCGCCTGGGGGGCTCAGTCGGTTAAGCGTCTGCCTTCAGCTCAGGTCATGATCCCGGGGTCCTGGGATCGAGCGCCATATTGGGATCCCTGCGCAGTAGAGAGTGCTTCTCCTTCTTCTCCCTCTGTCTCTGCCCCTTCCCTTTCTTTCCCTCCCCTCCCCTCCCCGCTCTGCTCATGCTCTCTCACTCTCTCAAAATAAATAAATAAATAAATAAATAAATAAATAAATAAATAAATAAAATCTTTAAAGTATCTGACACTAATCTTATTCTCAGGGAGTGTACACCCCGACTGGGAAGGTAGCAAATCTTTGACAAACAGAGCAAGAACAGGGACACAGAAGAAGGTGCGAAATGACGTGGTTCTTTGAATGCCATCTGAACTCGTCCCATAAATGCAGGAGGAATTCTCACAGCAAGAGAGAGCTCACGGCGGGCAAGGTGAGTCTAGGAAGGCTTTGCGGAGGAAGAACGGAGGGTAAAATACAATTTAGATCCAAGGGTCTGGGGGAGGAAGAAGAATTTTATGCTTTAATTTATCTCTAGTATAAAGAGAAGTGGGATAACTAATTGATTTTGAGGGGATTGTACAATGCTCCTTTAGGGCAACTGGAGCCAACCTGGGAATGTGTTAGAAATGCTCACTTTTTATTGCACCCCAGCTCCTGGGAAATGTCGCCAAGCAGCTATCTGCACATTTCATCAAATACCAATTTTCTCACATTTGGAAAAATCATAGAATCCCAAGCATGCAAAGGCCTGCAATTTTTGATCTGCAGGGGCTGCCAGAGAGAATTCCTATATCCCTGACATCTGCCAAGCCCCACCTGTCATAGATGACTGATATTCATCCTCACTGACATCATTTGTTGTCACGACATTTTATTTTAGCAATTCTAATAGGTGTGTAGTCATAGGCTTATTTTTATTTATAACATTTCACTTATTTTGTTCCCCTGCAGTTCTCTGTAGTTTCGTTTTTTCAACATGTTATACACAGGATTCCATGTAGTGTGGTTTTGACAATGTCTTTCTGATTGCAGTATAATTTTCTTTTTTTAGGTCTTATTTCCTTTTTTTGCTTGAAGTATAATTAACATGCAATGTCATATGCGTTTCAGGTGTGTCACGTATTTGTTCAATAATTCTATACGGTGGGGCACCTGGCTGGCTCAGTCGGTAGAGCATGCGACTCTTGATCTCAGGGTTGTGAGTTCGAGCCCCATGTTGGATGTAGAGATTACTTAAAAAGAAAATCTTTTATAAATAAATAAATAAAATCATTCTATACATCACCATCCGTCACCATACCACGCTATTACAATATTATTATTGACTATATTCCCTAGCCTGTACTTTTCATCTCTGTGACTTATTTGTCTTATAACTGGAAGAGTATAATTTTCTTTAATTATACTAATGGCATATCTTTAGGGAAACAAAAGTGAAAACTCTTCTTTGCAGCATGGTTGTTGACAAAGAAGAAAATTAAAATTACCCAGAACCCCACTACCCGGAAATCACCATTATCTTTCCTAGTTTTTTTTCTTCCCATATATATTTGTAATCATTAAAAATTAAATGGGAAGTTTTTTTAAAATTTTATTTTATTGCAGTAAGAACACAACATGAGATCTTCCTTCTCAACTTTTTTTTTTAATTTTCAATTAGCCAACATATGGTACATCATTAGTTTTTGATGTAGTGCTCAGTGATTCATTAGTTGCCTATGACACCCAGTGCTCATCACCACACGTGCCCTCCTTAATGCCCATCACCTGGTTACCCCATCCCCCACCCCTTCCCTTCTGTAACCCTCAGTTTGGTTCCTGGAATCCAGAGTCTCTCATGGTTTGTCTCCCTCTCTGATTTCGTCCCGTTCAGTTTTCCCTCCCTTTCCCTATGGTCCTCCGCACTATTCCTTGTGTTCCACATATAAGTGAAACCATATAATTGTCTTTCTCTGCTTGACGTATTTCACTTAGCATAATCCCCTCCATTCCATCCATGTCGATGCAGTTCTCAACTTTCTAAGTGTACAATACATTACTGCTAACTATAGGTGCAATATTGTACACCCAATCTCTAGAGCTTATTCATCTTGCTTAATGGAAACTTTCTGCCCAGTGATTAGTGACTTCTCATTTCCCCCTGCCTCCAGCCCCTGGCAACCACCATGCCACTCTTTGATTCTATGAATTTGACTATTTTATATACCTCATACAAATGGAATCATGGTGTTCATCTTTGTGACTGGCTTATTTCATTTAACATAATGTCCCCAAAGTTCATCCATGTTGTTGCATGGTGAAGAATTTCCTTCTTTTTTTTTTTTTTGAGGCTGAACAGTCTTCCATTGTATGTTATATACCACATTTTCTTTATCCATGCACCTACTCTCTGTGTTTTTACTATTAACGTCATTCTTGATCTATGTTTTTACCTTACTTTCTTGGGCTATAGTCCTCATGAGAGAGAAAGGAAGGAGATGTGTGTTTGTCCCTTTCAGTATATATGTCTAATTTTCCCCACAATATTTGAACTGCTTAACCCCCCCCCAACTGTGAAAATCAGACTAGGAAAGATAATGGTGACTTCTGGGTAGTGGGCTTCTGGATAATTGTAATTTTCTTCTTTGTAACTTCTAATTTTAATTTTTTAGAATGAGTATACATTACTTTTAAAATCAGAAAAATATATCATTAAGGGAAGCCCAATATAATATACAGGGGAAAGCATATTGCATAGTAAGCATGAAGTAATGCTTATTGAAACTAAAAGATAAAATATTTTATACATTTTATAGAATTTCTTTTTTTGTTGTTGCAAAACGTAGGGTCATCAATGTACAGAAACCTATCGCATTTCTATACACCAATAACAAAGCAGCAGAAAAAGAAATCAAGGAATGGTACCTAAAACCATAAGATACCTAGAAGTAAACCTAACCAAAGAGGTAAAAGATCTGTACTCTGAAAACTACAGAACACTTATGAAAGAAAT
>NW_027686669.1:0-366 GCF_054177405.1 Leptonychotes weddellii | reverse complement strand
TGCTAACTCCACCACCCAGAAATAACTGCATTCATTTATTTCATGAAGACTGGCATCCAGGCTATTTTACTGGACAGTACCTGGAAACAAGCCTGGCACTTTGTAGATGCTTCATATTTTTTTGAAAGAATGAAAGCTTTTGTTTATCTCCTTCCGTCTTTTTTGGTCTTTGTATATTTACATGAATTCAGGTCGTGCTATACATGCGAATGGCAGCATGATTTATTTACTTGACAACAGATCTTCCCTGTTTTCAGTTTTTTCAATTTTTTATTTTATTTAAATTCAATTAGTTAACATGTAGTGTATCATTAGTTTCAGATGTAGAGTTCAGTGATTCACCAGTTGCATATAAAACCCAATGCT
>NW_027686668.1:0-366 GCF_054177405.1 Leptonychotes weddellii | reverse complement strand
TCCAGTAGAGATGGAGACTTTTGGTAATGACAGCATTATGGGTGCACTGTGCAGAATTACAATTCACAGCCTAAGCCCTGTACAGCTTCAACATGAGGATTAGCCAGTTTACTGTCGAGTTAATTTTTAAACTAAAAGTAATTTTTAAAGTTAAGGCAGTTATATAGCTTGTCACTTTCTTTTTTTACAGGAAAGAAAAACATTTTTACTTTTTAAAATCAAACTTTATTTTTAAAAAGTTAATATGTGTCATTAGTGAAATCTATGTTTCAAATGTTCCCTTTTGAATCAATTGCATTTTATATACAATGACAGTATTTTCCACTTTCAGGGTCCTCTAAAGAAATTTAAAGGATTCAGAAATAT
>NW_027686667.1:0-366 GCF_054177405.1 Leptonychotes weddellii | reverse complement strand
CTGATGCTGAGTGATATTGAGCAGTTTTTCATGTGTCTGCTGGCCATTTGGATGTCTTCTTTGGACAAATGTCTGTTCATGTCTTCTGCCCTTCTTGATTGGATCATTTGTTCTTTGGGTGTTGAATTTGATAAGTTCTTTATAGATTTTGGATACTAGCCCTTTATCTGATATGTCATTTGCAAGTATCTTCTCCCATTCTGTTGGTTGTCTTTTGGTTTTGTTGACTGTTTCCTTTGCTGTGCAAAAACTTTTTATCTTGATGAAGTCCCAATAGTTCATTTTTGCCCTTGCTTGCCATGCCTTTGGCAATGTTATTTAGGTATATCATCCATTGTATATTACTTTTTGAGTTTGGTGTAAAAT
>NW_027686666.1:0-366 GCF_054177405.1 Leptonychotes weddellii | reverse complement strand
TTGTTTAGCAAATATTTATTGAAGGCTTACCTAACAATATTTTCGATTTTTAACATTCATGTAATAGGCATTATGTAGTGGTTATAACCTAAGGCTTTGGAATCTGGTTCAAATGCTGGCTCTATCTTTTACTAGCTGTGTAGATTGGAACATGATATTTATTGTCCCTAAATCTGTTTCTCTATTTGTTTTTTTTTTTAGATTTTTTAAATTTTTATTTTATTATTTATTTTTAATTTAATTTAATTTTATTATTTTATGTTAGTCATCATACAATGCATTATTAGTTTTTGATGTGGTGATCCATGATCCATTGTTTTTGTATAACACCCACTGCTCCATGCAGTACGTGCCCTCCTTAATACC
>NW_027686664.1:0-366 GCF_054177405.1 Leptonychotes weddellii | reverse complement strand
TGGCCCACATTTGGCAAAGTCTCCATCACGCACATCTGCATGCCGTATCTGCTATGATTTTATTTATTTTTATTTTTATTTTTTTGCAGATTTATTTATTTTTAGAGAGACAGAGAGTGCACGAGTGGGAGATGCAGAGGGAAAGGGAGAGAGAATCCCGGGCAGACTCTGCGCTGAGTGTAGAGCTCCACACAGGGCTGGATCTCGTGACCCCGAGATCAGGACCTGAGCTGAAACCAAGAGTCGCATGCTTAACCAGCTGCACCACCCAGACTCCACTATGTCGTCACTTTGAAGGAACCATAAAGGAAACGCATCAAGGTATTCGGATTTAAACTCTTAAGCACAAGAGTCAAATTTCTCTCG
>NW_027686663.1:0-366 GCF_054177405.1 Leptonychotes weddellii | reverse complement strand
TATACAGGTCACATTTTGTCTATCCAGGCTCTGTGAATCCCCACACTGGATGTTCAATTCTATTGAACTTGTCTGTCTGTCTGTTTGGCTGTCTGGCGTGCCATATAAAACTTGAAATTAAGAAGTATGAGTCTTCCCAAAATCAGAGATGGAGACAAACCATAAGAGACTCTTTTTTTTTTTTTTTAAAGATTTTATTTATTTATTTGAGAGAGAGAGTGAGAGAGAGAAAGAGCACAAGAGGGGGGAGCAGGAGAGGGAGAAGCAGACTCCCTGCCGAGCAGGGAGCCCGATGCGGGACTCGATCCCGGGACTCCAGGATCATGACCTGAGCCGAAGGCAGTCGCTTAACCAACTGAGCCACCC
>NW_027686662.1:0-366 GCF_054177405.1 Leptonychotes weddellii | reverse complement strand
TGTTTCTTTGCACAGTTGATAATCTTTTTTACTGTACACTGAACACTGTGGGTGATACATTCTACAGACATTGGATACTGTTATATTCCTCTGAAAAGTGGTAATTAATCTTCTGGCATGGAATTAAATTACTGACTGAAGCCTTGGTTTTACATTTTGTTAGAAAAGATCAGTTTAAGTTTTGCGCTTAGTCTTAAGGAAAATTCTTAGTTCTAAGACATAAAATTATGTGATGGTGTGCGCCATCTTAGGTTTCAGCAGAAAGCCCTCTAATCTAGTACCTTTCAAATTTCAAATTCTAACTCCCCTGTAGTGAGCAGCACCCACTTAACATTTTCTGCTTTATAGTTTTGGTTCCATGCATGA
>NW_027686661.1:0-366 GCF_054177405.1 Leptonychotes weddellii | reverse complement strand
TTTTTTTTTTTTTTAAAGATTTTTATTTATTTATTTGACAGAGAGATAGCGAGAGCAGGAACACAAGCAGGGGGAGTGGGAGAGGGAGAAGCAGGCTTCCTGCCGAGCAGGGAGCCCGATGTGGGACTCGATCCCAGGACCCTGGGATCATGACCTGAGCCGAAGGCAGACGCTTAACGACTGAGCCACCCAGGCGCCCATACCCTAAGTCATTCTTAGCAGTGGCTCTCAATTCTTCTCTGCTGCTTTACACTTACTTCTAACGGTGCATTTTTCTGTACGGTGTGTCCTTTTTTGGTTTCATTCCATTTTTTTATTTTAGTGCACAGAATTGATGGAACCCAACACTTGGTGCATGATGTTTTC
>NW_027686660.1:0-366 GCF_054177405.1 Leptonychotes weddellii | reverse complement strand
TTGGGTACAGAATTGTCTACTAACCATTTTGAAATCCAAACAGTGACCTCTCTGCCAATAGCAAAGTATTTTCACTAATACCCTCCTATTTAAATTATTGTCTAACACACATAAACTAGAAAAGCTTTTAACTCTAATCAACAAATTTTGCTTCAAATGTTTTGACAAAGACCTAACACAAGATAAAACACTGTGAGGACGAAATTAGTTTTTTTTTTTTTTTAAATTAAATCACTGCCTAGAGCATTCTAATTTAAATAATCCATCAACAAGTTTAGCTAGCACCAAGAGCTATCCTCAGGCAAAACTATAGTCATAAATGCAATTTTATTTCACCTCATCTCTTTTTCTGTTTTTTCTTCTTTT
>NW_027686659.1:0-7122 GCF_054177405.1 Leptonychotes weddellii | reverse complement strand
GTTTTGGTAAGTTGTATTTTTCAAGGAATTTCCATTTCATCTATAGTCAATTTATTGGCATATCATTGTTTAAGTATCCTCTTGTTTTTCTTTTAATAACTATAAGCCTTGTAGCACTACTGCCTCTTTCATTCTGGATGCTAGCAATTTGTGTTTTCTCTCATTTTTCTTGGCTAATTTAGCTAGGATTTTATAGAATGTATTAATCTTTTCAAAGAACTAACATTTAAGTTGTTTAGTTGGTGTGCTGTTTTATGTTTTCTATTTCATCAATTTCTCTTTTCTATTTTTTTAAATAGAGGTAAGAAAATAAAGTTAAAAGCAGAAATTGATGAAATAGAAAACAAAAAACAACATAGCTACTAAACAACTTAAATTTTAGTTCAAATTAATTTCCTCTATTTTGCCTAATTTTCTGAAATAAAAGCTGAGATCATTTATCTTAAACATTTCTTCTCTAATCAGGACTTCAAATCAGTAAATTTCTCTCAAGCACTGCCTTAGCTACATCTTACAAATTCGGATCTATTGTATCTTTATCATTACTCAGTTTGAAGTATTTTAAAAATTTTCATAGTGGTTTATTCTTTGTCTCATGGGTTATTTAGATGTGTGTAGGTTATTTCCTAAATAATTTGAGGTTTTCTACATATGATTTCTAATTTAATAATGTTGTAGTCAGAGAAATATTCTGTGTGATTTCATTTTCTTGACAGTTTTTAGACTTTTTTTTTATGACCCAGCACATGATTTGTTTTGGTTATCTCATGTGCATTTCAAAAGAATTTCTATCTCAGGGTTGTTGGATGGAAGGTTCTATAAATATTAATTTGTTCAATTTGGTTGGTAGTACTGTTCAGTTTCTATATCTTTACTTATCTTTTACTGTAGTTAGTTCTTTGGTCTAGCAATTAAAATCTCTATCATTGTGAATTTGTTTACTTATCCAGAGGAGTGTTAAAATCTCTATCATTATGAATTTGTCTATTTATCATTTTGGTTGTGTTGAATGTTTGGTTGATGTATTTTGAAGCTCTGTCATTAAGTGCTTATGTTTAAAATTCTTATAGCTTTTAAATGAATTGGCCTTTTTATCATTGGAAAATATCTCTATCGTTCTTTTCAATGTCTATTTTTTCTGAAAGCTACAACAGCTTTTTCCACTCTTATTTCAGTGTATATCTGTGTCTTTTTTTATATCCTCATTGTACATAAAGTGTGTACCTTAAAGACAACATATAGTTGGGTCTAACTTTTTAAATCCAGTCTGAAAATCTCTGCCTTTTCATGGAGTACATTTATATCTAATGTAATTATTTAAATTATTGGGTTTAATTACATCATTGTGGCATTTGTTTTCTCTTTGTACCATCTAATCTTCTTCTGTTTCTCTTTTTTTGTCTTCTTTTCAGTTATTCAAATATTTTTAAAAATTATACTTTATTTCCTTAATGGGCTATTTTTGTTACTTTTTAGTGTATGTTCTAGAGAGTATAATATTCATCTTTAACTTATCACTGTCCACCTTCAAATATTATTGTGCAAGCAATGTAGAAAACTTGCAACAGCATAATTCTATTTAATCTCCCTCCTATTCTTTGTGATTTTATATATATTTTACTTTCTTATATCTTATTATCTTAAATACATTGTTATTATTTTTGCTTTACATTGTCAATTGTCCTAAATTAAATATAAATATATATGCAAATGCACATATTATATTTAAGTATACTATTATAAATACAAGAGAATTTCATATATAAAATATATTTAAATATATAATGTATAAAAGTACAAAATGTACTATGTAATATGATGCATATTTATATAATATCTAATAATGGATATAATTAATTATAGGTAATAGATCAGTAGAGTAATAATATTAAGAATAGATATAATAATATATTACTCTCTCCTTCTACTTATATATAATATCTAATATAATATAGAATATATATATATATGTAAAAATCTCTTATATTTATCCACATAGTTACTCTTTCTGGTGATTTTTATTTTTTCCTTGTAAATACAGGCATCTAGCTTGTATTTTTTTAATACCCAAAATTTTCTATTGGCATTTTGCATAGATTGCATTTATTGATTTAAAACCTCTTTGTCTACTTGAAATGTCTACTTTGCTTTTATTTCTGGGGATAAATTTACTACATACAGCATTCTGTTTCTGCTTTCAGTACTTTAAAAATGTTATTCCATTGTTTTCTGTCTTTTCTTTTTTTTCCTGATGAGTATTAAACCATTATTGTTATTATTCTGTTCTCTTGCATGTAAGTTGTCTTTTTATCTAGCTGTCCTTAAGATTTTCTCTTATTTATTTATTTTCTGTGTGTACATCTAATAGTTTGACTATGTTATGCTGAGAATGTATGGGTTGATATATTTCATTAATTTTGAAAAATTAGCAGCCATTATCTTTTCAAAATAATTGTCTGCCCCGTTGTCTCTCTCTCTCTCTCTCTCTCGAACTCAAATTATACATATGCTAGATGATTTGAAATCATTCAGTAAGTCTTGGATTCCCTGTTCAGTTTAGATTTTTTTCTCTTTGTATTTCTGTTTTATTTCTATTGTTGTTTTCCAGTTCAGTGATCTTTTCTTCTGTTGTGTCCAGTATGCTCTTGTGTCCAATGAATGAATTTTATACTTCTTATATTGTTCTAGAATTTCTACTTAGCTTTTAAAAATAATTTTATATACCTTCTGAAATTTTCAATCTCTTCCTTTAGCAGCTTTCACTAGATTCTGTTAACACATTTACCAGAATTATCTTAAAGTTCAGGTTAGCTAAATTCAATATCTGGGTTATCTCTCAGGTTGTTTCTGTCTCTTTCTTATTGGTCACATTTTACTACTTATTCATATGTTATAATTTTTATTCTATGGCAGTCTTTTGTGTCAATAACATTAGAAACTACCAACAAAGGGCCTTCCCCTTCCTCTGTCCGGTTGCTAGGATGGGTGCTGAGTTAGTCCAATCTGTAGTTGAACCTAGGCTTTGTGATAGATTTAGTTAGATCCAATTTGCCACTGGCTTCAAATACTTTGAAGTCAGGATCAGCACTTTATTTTCAGTAGAGCTTGAGATACGAGCACCAGTAATTGTCTAGAGATACTTCTGTGTTTAAGAACTCAATTCCTAACTTTTTGAGTTATCAGAAGTTCTTTCTTTCTCCAGACTTGTCCTGACTTTCTCTATCTGAGGACATCTCTGTCTATGCAGGTTCTTTAACCCATTGATACACCTTCGGGGATTGCTCAGTTTTCCTATCCCCCCACCCAGCCTTCAGTGGGCTACTGCCCCCAAATCAGTGAAAGACCCAGTGAATATCCTATGTAACTCAGGAAGAATCACTGTTCTACTTTTTCCCTCCTTGCAGCCTGCAGCGTTTAGTGCCTTCTGCCCTGTGCTTTGATGAAGGCTCTGTGTGCCTGGGGGGGATGGCTCTCAATTCTCTTTTCTTGCTCCCAGTCTTTAGCATCGTCCCTATACACTTACTGATGGCCTTTTGGAAGAGAGCTGGTGAGTGGGTACAGATTCACTCTGTGACTAGGGCTCTTCGGGACTGTAATCTGTCACACTAACCACATGTAGCTATCCATAGTTTGTTAAAGGTTGAGCTGGTTTCTCCTTACCTCCATCTATGGAAGAATTGTTTCTCCATTTCTACTACTGTTCTCTTAGCATTAAAAACAGCTATAGGACTCTCTCTTAGGAAAAACTTGTCCATTTTGAAATTTAATTCCCTTGTTTCCTTTTTTTTAATCATTAACTCTCTAATATGTTTAAAAACTCTAATTTTGTACTTTTACCTGTTCTGTTTTGATTTTTAGGGTTGGGATGATGGTTGTATTAGTTTCCTATTATTGCTGTAAACAATTACCACAAATTTAGTGTCTTATACAATGTAAATTTATTATAGGCATACTTCAGAGATATTGCAGGTTTGGTCCTAGACCACTGCAACAAAGTGAATATCACAATAAAACGAGTCAAATGAATTTTTTGGTTGTCTAGCACATGTAAAAGTTATGTTTATGCTATACTGTAGTCTATTCAGTATGCAATAGCATTATGTCTACAATAATGTATATACCTTAATTTAAAAAATGCTTTATTGATAAAACATGCTAACCATCATCTGAACTTTCAGGGACTTGTAATCATTTTACTAGTAGAGGATCTTGCTTTGATGTTGATGGCTGCTGACTGATCAGGTTGTTAAGGGTTGGGGCAGCTGTGGTAATTTCTTAAAATAAGACAATAATGAATTTTGCTGCATCAATTGACTCTCCCTCTCGTAAATGATTTCTCTGTGATGCTATTTGATAGCATTTTACCCTCAGTAGAACTACTTTCAAAATTGAATTCAATCCTTTCAAAGCTTGCCACTACTTTATCAACTAAGTTTATACAGTATTTTAAATCTTTTGTTATCATTTCAACAATCTCCACAGCATCTCCACCAGCAGTAGATTCTATCTCAAGAAACCACTGTCATTGGTCATCTGTAAGAAGCAACTCCTCTTCCATTACAGTTCGATCATGAGATTGCAGCAATTCAGTGACATCTTCACGCTCCACTTCCATTTCTTGTTCTTTTGCTCTTTCTCCCACATCTGCACTTATTTCCTCCACTGAAGTCTTGAACCCTCAAAGCCATCCATGAGGGTTGAAATCAACTTCTAAACTCTTATTCAGGTTGATATTTTGGCCTCTCCTCATGAATCATAAATGTTCTTAATGGCATCTAGAATGGTAAATCATTTCCAGGAGGTTTTTAACTCACTTTGCTCAGATCCATCAGAGGAATCACTATCTATGGCAGCTATAGTCTTAGGAAATGTATTTCTTCAATAAAAAGACTTGAAAATCAAAGTTACTCCTTGATCCATGGGCTACAGAATGGATATTGTGTTAGCAGGCATGAAAACAACATTAATCTCATTGTACATATCCACCAAAGGTCTTGAGTGACTAGATGCATTGTCAATGATCAGTCATATTTTGAAAGCAAACCTTTTTTTTTTTTTTTTTCCCTGAGCAATTGTTCTCAACTGTGGGCTTAAAATATTCAGTAAACCGGGGTGCCTGGGTGGCTCAGTCAGTTAAGCGTCTGCCTTCGGCTCAGGTCATGGTCTCAGGGTCCTGGGATCGAGCCCCGCATCGGGCTCCCTGCTTGGCGGGAAGCCTGCTTCTCCCTCTCCCACTCCCCCTGCTTGTGTTCCCTCTCTCGCTGTGTCTCTCTCTGTCAAATAAATAAAATCTTTAAAAAAAAATTCAGTAAACCATGTTGTAAACAGATGTGCTGTCATCCAGACTTAGCTGTTGCATTTCTAGAGTATAGGCAGAATAGATTTAACATAATCCTCAAGGACCTTAGGAGTTTTGGAATGGTAAATGAGCACTGGCTTCAACTTCAAGTCACCAGGTGCATTAGCCCCTAAAGAGAGTCAATCTGTCCTTTGAAGCTTTGAAGCCAACATAAGGCTGTTTTACCTACATTGAAAATCTGATGTTCAGTGTAGCCACCTTCATTAATGGTCTTAGCGAGCTCTTCTAGATAACTCACTGTAGCCTCTACATCAGAACTTGCTGCTTCACCTGTGCTTTATATTACAGAGATGGCTAACTTTCCTTAACCTTGTGAACCAACCTTGCTAGCCAACCTTCCAACTTTTCTTCTACAGCTTCCTTACCTCTTTCAGTCTTCATAGAATTGAAGAGAGATTTTGCCCTGGATTAGCCTTTGGGCTAAAGGAATATAGTGGCTGGTTTGACCTCTTATCCAGACCACTAGAATATTCTCCATATCAGCAATAAGGCTGTTTCACTTTCTTATCATTCATGTGTTCACTCGAGTAGCACTTTTAATTTCCTTTAACTTGACATTCACAACTTGGAAAACCATTTGGTGCAAGAGGCCTAGCTTTCAGCCTACCTCAGCTTTCAACATGCCTTCCTCACTAAGCTTAATCATTTCTAGGTTTTGATTTAAAATGAGAGACATGAGACTCTTCCTGTCATTTGAAGACTTAGAGTCCATTGTAGGGTTATTAATTGGCCTAATTTGAAAATTGTATCTCAGGGAATAGAAAGGCCCAAGGAGAGGGAGAGAATTGAGGGAATGGCTGGTTGGTGGTAGAGCATTCAGAACACATTCAACATTTATCCATTAAGTTTGCCATTTTATATGGGTGTGGTTTGCAGTGCACACCCCCCCCATTACAATAGTAACATCAAAGATTACTGATCACAGATTACCATAACAAATATAATAATAATGAAAAAGTTTGAAATATTGCAACAATTACCAAAATGTGACTCAGAGACAGGAAGTGAGCCAATGCTTTGGAAAAATGGTGCCAATAGATTCATTCAGTGTTGTCACAAACCTTCAATTTGCAAAAAATAAAGCAAAGCACAGTGATATTTTACACTTCTGGAGGTCAGAAATGTTAAATGAGTTTTACAGGGCTCAAAACAAGGTGTCAGCAGAGCTGCATTCCTTCTAGAGGATCTAGGGGATAATTCATTTCCTAGCTTTTTCCAGCTCCTAGAGATCACTGCCTTCCTTGGGTCTTGTCTCCTTCTATCTTTAAAGAGCATCCCTTCCCCTTCTGCTTCTTTCATCATATCTCCTACTTTCTCACTGATTCTTTTCCCTCCCTCTAATTACAAGGGCCCTTGTGATTACATTGGACCTACCTGGATAATATGGGCTAATTTCCACATTTCAACATCTTTAATTTGATCACGTATGCAATTTCTCTCTGCTAATGGTATGGTAACATGTTCACGGATGTCAGAGATTAGGACACGGACATCTTTGGGGGACCATTATTCAGTCTGCTACAGTGGTCTATTGCAACTTCCTATTTCTAACAAAAATTGGAGATCAGTATATCATTTAAAATAATAAGTTTTATTCTAAATTTCACAAAGAAAACTCTATTTTATTTTTATTTTTTATTGTTATGTTAATCACCATACATTACATCATTAGTTTTTGATGTAGTGTTCCATGATTCCTTGTTTTTGCATAACACCCAGTGCTCCATGCAGAACGTGCCCTCTTTAATACCCATCACCAGGCT
>NW_027686658.1:0-366 GCF_054177405.1 Leptonychotes weddellii | reverse complement strand
TTTTTTTTTTTTTTAAAGATTTTTATTTATTTATTTGACAGAGAGATAGCGAGAGCAGGAACACAAGCAGGGGGAGTGGGAGAGGGAGAAGCAGGCTTCCTGCCGAGCAGGGAGCCCGATGTGGGACTCGATCCCAGGACCCTGGGATCATGACCTGAGCCGAAGGTAGACGCTTAACGACTGAGCCACCCAGGCGCCCATACCCTAAGTCATTCTTAGCAGTGGCTCTCAATTCTTCTCTGCTGCTTTACACTTACTTCTAACGGTGCATTTTTCTGTACGGTGTGTCCTTTTTTGGTTTCATTCCATTTTTTTATTTTAGTGCACAGAATTGATGGAACCCAACACTTGGTGCATGATGTTTTC
>NW_027686657.1:0-366 GCF_054177405.1 Leptonychotes weddellii | reverse complement strand
CTTCTAACTTCAGCTCAGGTCATGATCCCAGGGTCCTGGGATCCAGCCCTGGGTTGGGCTACCTGCTCAACAGGGAGTCTGTTTGTCCCTCTTCCTCTCCCTCTGCCCCTCCCCCTGCTTATGCTCTCTTTCTCTCTCTCAAATAAATAAATAAAATCTTACGAAAAAAAAGAAAGAAAGAAAGAAAGAAAAAGAAAGAAAAGGAAAGAAAGAAAGAAAGTAAGTCAATCTGGGGTGGGGGCACAGAGAAATTGAAAGATTAAGAGAGTAACATTGAGTCCTAACATCAGTCCCTGGTTCTCTCGGGTTAGCAGCTTCCAAAAGTGTCTTTCCAAAAGATACCCTTTTGAGTTAGAGCTATCTTGG
>NW_027686656.1:0-366 GCF_054177405.1 Leptonychotes weddellii | reverse complement strand
TTAAGGAGGTGGGGGAGGCGGGAGCAGAGCCGGGGAGGAAGGTATGCAGGGCTGAGGGGCCTCTAGCCGCCACCCAGGCAGACAGACAGTGCAGGCCTGCAGCCAAAGGCTGTTTGCCAACCCCCCCACACCCGGCATTAGGTAAACAGAGTCCTCTGCCCACGGCCCCAGCCCCATGCCTTGTGCAGAGCCCCCCCCCGCCATAATCCAGGAGCTGGGGCTGCTGCCTGAGGCTCTGTCTGAGAGGGGGCAGCTCCAGTCCCCAGGGTCTTCCCAAGGTAGCTCTAACCCCAAGAAAGGTGGCTTCCAAACAGATGAAGGAGGAGGAAGGGAAAGGGGAGGGGATGAGAAGGAGTGAGGGAGGAG
>NW_027686655.1:0-366 GCF_054177405.1 Leptonychotes weddellii | reverse complement strand
TGTATTTTTAAATATTCAAAGGTAAAGATACTTGATCCCTTGGCAAGTTGCCTCTGGGTCAGAATATCTGCTGAAAAAAGAATTTAGAGTAAGTTAAGAAAGAGTGTAAAAGGGCGCCTGGGTGGCTCAGTTGGTTAAGCGACTGCCTTCGGCTCAGGTCATAACCCTGCCTCTGACCCTCCCCCTCTCATGTGCTCTCTCTCTCTCATTCTCTCTGTCTCAAATAAATAAATAAAATCTTTAAAAAAAAAAAAAAAAGAAAGAGTGTAAAAGAAGTATATTCTGTGTTTTGTGATGTGAGAAAAATGTACCCTGATTGCCATGTTCCTATTTCACAGGTTTTGGTCCAACTGTAGTTTTCAGTTA
>NW_027686654.1:0-366 GCF_054177405.1 Leptonychotes weddellii | reverse complement strand
TATATTTTACTAATAAAGATGATTTTTCTTTTCTCCTGTATATATTATTCATTTATTATAAGGAAGTACTGATTCAAGGACTCTCATTTCACTCAATAAGTTATAATCTCTTAATATCATAATTAATTAGATATCCAAATTCCCCAAATATGGTGAATGGGAGCCTCTTTTTTTTTATTTTATTATGTTATGTTAATCACCATACATTACATCATTAGTTTTTGATGTAGTGTTCCATGATTCACTGTTTGCATATAACACCCAGTGCTCCATTCAGTAGGTGCCCTCTTTAATACCCATCACCAGGCTAACCCATTCCCCCACCCCCTACCCTCTAGAACTTTCAGTTTGTTTCTCAGAGTCTAT
>NW_027686653.1:0-366 GCF_054177405.1 Leptonychotes weddellii | reverse complement strand
TGTTTCTTTGCACAGTTGATAATCTTTTTTACTGTACACTGAACACTGTGGGTGATACATTCTACAGACATTGGATACTGTTATATTCCTCTGAAAAGTGGTAATTAATCTTCTGGCATGGAATTAAATTACTGACTGAAGCCTTGGTTTTACATTTTGTTAGAAAGGATCAGTTTAAGTTTTGCGCTTAGTCTTAAGGAAAATTCTTAGTTCTAAGACATAAAATTATGTGATGGTGTGCGCCATCTTAGGTTTCAGCAGAAAGCCCTCTAATCTAGTACCTTTCAAATTTCAAATTCTAACTCCCCTGTAGTGAGCAGCACCCACTTAACATTTTCTGCTTTATAGTTTTGGTTCCATGCATGA
>NW_027686652.1:0-366 GCF_054177405.1 Leptonychotes weddellii | reverse complement strand
TCTTGCCTTTTGGATTCCTGCCTTTTCCCAGTAATGGACATAGTACACAAAAGTGGCCAGGGAGGCAGGGATGTCGAAGGGAGAGGAGAATCTGATGATCAGGGAGCCTTCTCCCGGGGTCACCCAGACGTTCTCAGGAGGTCCAACGGTAACTGAAATAGAGTAACGAACACAAACACAAAATATACATGTAAATATACATACATACAACATATAATTTTATTTTTTAATTTAAATTCAGTTAATTAAAATATAGTGTATTATTCGTTTCAGAGGTAGAGGTTAGTGATTCATCAGTTGCGTATAACACCCAGTGCTCATTACGTCACGTGCCCTCCTTAATGCCCATCACCCAGTTACCCCATC
>NW_027686651.1:0-366 GCF_054177405.1 Leptonychotes weddellii | reverse complement strand
TGGAGTGGGGCAGGGGGGGTGTGGCGGGGAGGGCCAGAGCCCAGAGGTCCCGGTGTGGCCCTGTGGAAGTGGTGGGCGGCTGTGGCGCCTGGGTAGGAGGCTGAGGTCTGAGGCTTGGGACTCCAAGGAGTCACAGGCCGGGTGTCCCGACGAGGTGGTGCTCGCTGCTGTGAGTTGGCATGGGGAGAAGGCCTGGCTGGGGGGAAGGTGTCTGTCCCAACCCTCCCTGCAGATGCCAGGGAACATCTGATCAGGTCACTGGAGCATGGAGACAGCCTTCCTTAGATTCCCACGGGCGGTTTCCCCCGGCTTGCCTTTGGCTTCCTGAAAGGAACTTGCTATGTCTTCCACTTTATTTATTTTTTT
>NW_027686650.1:0-366 GCF_054177405.1 Leptonychotes weddellii | reverse complement strand
TGCCTGTTTTCTTCTAATTACTCTCTATTGGTAACTGCACTGTGCCACTCATCCTTGCACCAGCTTCCAGAGAGAAATAATATGCACAGGGTATGCACTGTGCAAATGCCTATTGCCTGTTACTAATTGGCTTTTGCTCCAAACCCGTAAGGCTTCCTGGTCCATGGGGAGCCCTCTTTTTGCCTGGGCTACAGGCAAGCCTGAGGGACACCTCGTTTGTCCTTTCCCTGAGACTCTTACTCCCTTGGGAAGGTAAGGAGGGGTCAGTCCAAAGACGATCACACTGAGGAAAAGAAAGGCTGAAAGGAAATTTCTCTTTAAGGTCTAAATGTTTTCCTACCTTCTTGATTATTATGTTAAAGTTCA
>NW_027686649.1:0-366 GCF_054177405.1 Leptonychotes weddellii | reverse complement strand
GGGTCCTGGGATCGAGCCCCCGCATCGGGCTCCTTGCTCAGCGGGAAGCCTGCTTCTCCCTCTTCCACTCCCCCTGCTTGTGTTCCGTCTCTCACTGTCAAATAAGTAAATAAAACCTTTAGGGGAGCCTGGGTGGCTCAGTCGTTAAGCATCTGCCTTCGGCTCAGGTCATGATCCCAGGGTCCTGGGATCGAGCCCCACATTGGGCTCCCTGCTTGGCAGGAAGCCTGCTTCTCCCTCTCCCACTCCCCCTGCTTGTGTTCCCTCTCTCGCTGTGTCTCTCTGTCAAATAAATAAATAAAATCTTTAAAAAATAAAAAAATAAAACCTTTAAAAATAAAAAAATAAAATAAAATAAGGTGGTCT
>NW_027686648.1:0-7124 GCF_054177405.1 Leptonychotes weddellii | reverse complement strand
TTCATTTTATAGTATCACTTAGCTCTCGAATTCTGCCCTCATGATCCAGTAGTTGTTCTCTCTCTTTTTCTCAGCTTCTTTATTTTCCATCATTTGGTCTTCTATATCACTGATTCTCTCTTCTGCCTCATTTATCCTAGCAGTTAGAGCCTCCATTTTTTATTGCACCTCATTAATAGCCTTTTTGATTTCGACCTAGTTAGATTTTAGTTCTTTTATTTCTCCAGAAAGTGTTTCTCTAATATCTTCCATGCTTTTTTCAAGCCCAGCTATTATCTTTGTAATTGGCATTCTGAACTCTAGTTTTGACATCTTACTAATGTCCATATTGATTAGTTCCCTGGCAGTCTGTACTGCCTCTTCCTCTTTTTTTTGAATTGATTTTTTCTGTCTTGTCATTTTGTCCAGAGGACAATAGACGAATGAGAGAACAAAATGCAAACAGGGTAACAAGGACCCCAGAAAAATATACACTAAACAAATCCAAAGAGACCTGAAACTGCGGGAAAAGAAAGGGAAAGAAGGAAAAAAGAAAAAAAGAAAAAGAAAAAGACAAAAAAAAATGATCAAACATGATCAGGCTGGTGCATAGATCAGTGCCACATGTAGATTTTGGGCATATTTTGTTCTGTTAGGAGAAAGTGCCTCCCAAAATTTTAAAGAAAGATAAACTTATATATGTACAAAAATAAGGGTAAATATGATGAAAGGATGAGATATGACTGTAAAGATGAAAATTATAAAAGTTTTTATAAAAGGAATTGATAAGAAGTTGGTTGAAAAAAGAAAGAAGAGGAATTTAAAAAAAGGGGGGAGAGAATGTCATCAGGCAGGAGATTAGAAAAAATTCATACACTAGAGATTTAGGGTATACTTTGGTCCATTAGAATAAACTGTATCTCAAAATTTTAAAGAGAGAACAACTTATATATATATATACACCAAAAATAAGGTTAACTACTATGAAAGGATAGAATATGACTCTAAAAATGGAAAAATAAAGACGATTTTTTAAAAAGGGATTGATAAGATGTTGGTTGAAAAAGGGAAAAAGAAAAATTCAAAAAAAAAAAGAAGAAAAGAAAAAGATAAAAAAGAAAATTAAAAAAAATTAATTTTGAAAGACTAAAGAATCAGGGGGAAAAAAGCCATGAATTCTATGTGCTGTATTCCCCTAGTGCTGGCATTCTGCCATTCTCATTGATCAGTAAACTTGGTCTTGGCTGGTGTACTTTCTGATCTTCTAGGGGAGGGACCTGTTTCCGTGGTTTTCACATGTGTTTGCCCGAGGTGGAATTGCCCCACCCTTGCAGGGGGCCGGGCTAATAATCTGCTCGTTTTTGCTCTCCAGAGCTTTTGTTCCCCACAAGCTTTCTGTGCAGCTTTGGAGGATGAGAGTGAAAATGGTGGCCTCCCATTCTCCACCCCAGAGGAGCCAAGAACTCAGGGCCCCACTCCTGAGTGAGCAGTCAGTTACTCCCATCTCCCGGTCTCTGGCAGCACCGTGTGCTCACCCAGCCTGTGACTGAGAATTTCTGTCTCTGACACACGACCCCATTTGGAGTCTCCAAACCCAGCAGATCCCTGTGGTGCACTCCCACTCTGCTCCTCCCGGGGAGGAAGGGGAGTCTCCCCAGATCTGCCACTTGTTGGGTCCCTGCTTGAAGAGTAGTGGCCTGACTGTGCCGCGGATCACAGTTTATGGCAACCCCGAGCTAAGAGCCCACTCCATGGCTCCATCTTTGTGGCCGGCTTTCCCGTCCCGATACCTGGGAGCTCTGCCGCACTCAGGCACCCCTGGTCTTTCTGTGACCCTGAGGGTCCTGAGACCACACTGTCTCAGTGAGTGTTCCACCCCTGCTTAGCCACTGGAACAAAGTCCCTCAGTCGAGCCGACTTCTAAAATTTCTGATTTTGTGCTCCGCTGCTCTATCACTTGCTGGTAGCTGGCTGATGGAGGCTCCCTCCCCACACCGTCTATCTTTCCGAATATCTCCTCGGATTCACTTCTCCACATGTCCTACCTTCCAGAAAGTGGTCGCTTTTCTGTTCAGAGTTGTTGCTATTCTTTTCTTCGATCTCCTGTTGAGTTAGTAGGTGTTCAGAATGGTTTGATCCCTATCTATATAAATTCCTGGGACCAGACGAAATTTAAGTCTCCTACTCTGCTGCCATCTTGCTCCTCTTCTGAAGGCCCTTTTTAGTTCATAGTTTGTAGCTTCTTGCTTTGTCCTCAGATTGTGGAAGGAGCTAGTGAGCTCTGTGAGATCTCTTTTACAAAAGCGCTAATCTTGGGGCTCCTGGGTGGCTCAGTTGTTAAGCGTCTGCCTTTGGCTCAAGTTATGATCTCAGGGTCCTGGGATCAAGCCCTGCATCAGGCTCCCTGCTCGGCGGGAAGCCTGCTTCTCCCTCTCCCACTCTCCCTGCTTGTGTTCCCTCTCTCGCTGTGTCTCTCTCTGTCAAATAAATAAATAAAATCTTTTAAAAAAAAAAGTGCTAATCTTATTCATGAGGGCTCCACCCTCATGACTTAAGTATCTCCTGAAGGTCCCAACTACCAGTACCATCACTTTTGGTGTTTAATAGTTCAACATATACATTTTTGGGGGACACACCTAGACTATGGCATCTTTCTGCTATAGTGGCTTAGTTGGCACTTCTGTCTGAAGATCCAGAGAGATCATGTAGTTACTGTCTGAATTATTATCATAAGATCCTGCATCCCCTTGAATCGAACAATCCATTTTAAAGGGAAGAATGCAACAGTGAGCACATGACCAGCATAAGATCCACTGGCCTTAAAATAGATCACCCCATTCAGGAGATGCTACCTGGCAGAATTGTTGCAATACCATTTTAATACATAGCTAACAAGCCAGCTTGATGAATACACATTTCATATTGGGTTACTGTCTTTCATGGTGTGATATGTATTTTGAATCAATGTTCATTATATAGTGTTGTGTCCTTGATAACTAATGAACATGAGTCTGGGAAACAATATGTAGAAGTAGGCATGGTTCATTTCCATCCATTCCCAGTGACCTATGTGAGGAATTTGTGCTTCTCATCCTCACAAATTTGATCTCTATTGAATTAGATGTCCTGGTTTCCAGTGGGAGTAGGTAAATGACACTTCTGTGCAACACATTAATTGTACTACTAATCTTAAAGCTATGATTGCAGCCTGGACACTGTGGGCTCCTCATACATGTAGACAAATGGGCCAGGAAATCAGTTATATCATACTATATACTATACTATACTATACTATACTATACTATACTATACTATACTATATCATACTACACTATACTATGCTGTCAAGAGTAGATAATGCTGATTATCATGCAGAGGCAAGATTGCTGCTATGTAATAGGGTCAAGGAGGAGTATGTCTGAAACTTAGGGGATTTACTGGGTTGCCTCTAGATGTATTCAAGTGTGAATGGGCAAGTAAGCCTGGTAATTACAGCCTATTAGGGTATGTTAACCAGGAGTTTAGACTCTAAGGGATGAAAGTGATCTAGATCAACAAAAGTGCTGGCTAAGGGTGAGGAGAATCTACTCTGGGTGGTAGAAGAGAGAGATGAAAATATCATTTGTGGAAGTACAAACTTTAGTTTCTCCCTAACCCTTCTGGTTATAAGTTTGGTTTTAGAAATCAGTTGGAGGTGTTAGCTAATGTTATGGTAGTTATCATTTTGCAATATACAAGTGTATTAAATCAACACTGTTCACTTTGAATGTAAACAATGTTAAATGTCAATTATATCTCAATAAAGCTGTAGAAAATGAAAGAAATTGTGACCACCTTGAAGAACCAGTGATTGTAAAGAGTTCATTTAAAATGTGGGGCATTGTAAGGAATGGAGTATAGCAGATGTTCTCAGTGCCCACCTGTATCTCTTCAAACCATCAGCATCTACATATTGTTGCCTGATGTCTTCCTAGAAACCACTCTGCAGGTGTGCTCATGGGCTGGAAGTTGCAGAGAATTACCAGTTTCTGGAAACAGCCCTCAACCAAGCCTGATGAAAGTTGATGTGTCAATGTCTTATCTCCCTTACCTCACATGTAGAATAACTCTAAGTTGCATGTCCCACACCAGCTGGCGCTCCCCTGCAGGTTGAAACTTCATTTACCTACAATAGGAAACTTGCATGATAACACACCTTGTATGGCTGGTACCTTATCCTATCACTCTCTCTCCACCCCCTAGAGTTTCCTGTGATCACCTCTCAAATAAACCTCTGGCAATTAAATCTTTGTCTCATGGTCTACTTCTGGGAGAACTAAATTAAGATAATACCCAATATATCACAAAATCAAATATAAAACAGCTTTCTTATATTTTATGATTTGTTTACACTATAAGTAAAAATAGATAGATGGTAATGGTGTTTAGATATTTGATAAGGACCTAAACAATGTAGGGATGTTTATTTGGCTAGATCAGTGTTGGGCATATTTTTCTGTAAAAGGCCAGATGGAAAATATTTCAGGCTTATAGGCTATATACATTTAGTGTCACATATAATTCTTTGTGTGTTTAAAAAATTTTAAATATTTTTATAACCATTTAAAAACATAAAAACCATTCTTTGTTCATAAGCTATACAAAACAGGCTGTGCATCAGATTTATCCTACAGGATATCATTTGCTAACCCTGGCTTAGACAAAAACAAATAGAAATAAGGAGATGTTAATTTCACAATATAACCTGGCTTCACATGTGAGGATTTGAGTTTCAGACAAATTCTCATTCTTCGATTTGATTTGTTTTTATGAATATAGCTAAGGATCTTGGCTGTGGGACAAGAAGTACCTAAAACTTGTAATGATCTGAGTTTAAGTAAGACAAAAATATATGGATTGAATTTTCTTTCAAAACCACATGAAGGGAGAGAGTGTTTGGCATAGCTTTTTGGGGGGAGAGAAGAGGTTATTATTTTAACAAAAACATTTGTAAAATAGTTCTAGAGACTCAACAAACCAAAGAGGTAATTGCCTTTGCCCTTAGGAGTCATTCTGCACCTTACGCCTGCACCCCAAATATATGATGTTTCAAAGTACAATTTTAGCTTTTAAAACCGTCACCAATGTGTTCCCAACACTAAATATATTGAGGGAAGAAAATCCAAATGGGGTGATTTATTTGAAAAATTTCCAGATTGAGGGAAGGTGTCTCTTGAAATGGTGGCCTCTGGGAAGGAGTATATTATGATATATTTAGTAAATGATGTTGAGGGAAATTGCAAAGGAATATATAAATTGGGGGCTGAAGAGGGAATAGAAAGAGAGAAAAATATTTTCCCTGGATGAGATTTATGAGCCAAGAAAGAGATAGCTTGGGAAAGAAAGCTTTTCCTTTTGTTCCCTTAACGCTGATAGACTAATAGCCTTTGGAAAACTGAGGTAGAGAATGATTTTCATCTCTTACGCTTTTGCATAGCTCCTCACCATTTCTCCATAACACATTGCATGGTGATATATTTTCGTGTTTCCATCCCTTGTTCATCACACAAAATAATAAGAATTTCTGAACTCTGTGCTTGCAGGCAAGCATGGTTTGAAATCCACATCCATTCCTCTTAGAAAGTGTTTAGTCATATTGGCCCTCATGGGAATGATTACAGTTGTCCACAACTTAAGTGAAGATATTGTGTTTCTGCTTAGGAGGTCTTGACTTCTGAGGCAAAGGGAATTATGACTTGAAATCATTTTATTGACAAGGCAGTCTGAAGCGTCCATCCTCTTGGACTTCAAAATGTTTAGCTGACTCATTTCATCCAGAGTAATGGGGGACCAGAAGAAAATGATGGCCAAAATTCTCAGAAAATGCAGAAATCACTAATCAGTCCAATATGCCTTCATTCAGCTCTTATCTCAAAGCTATAATATGCCACAAAGGGATAAGTTAGATGTCTGGCTCCTAACAGAGTTTCTGAGGGAAGTGATATGATCAGAGAACAAGACAAAAAGGAATTAAAAAAAGAGGGAGAGAGCACTGCAAAGAATATGAATTTCTCGTTACTAGATAATCAATCTGTGAGCAATTGAAGGTTACCTACATGTGGCACTGGGGAGAGAATTTCATGATTTCTTAACTTCCTTTTCTTCTTAATCTAAGAGCCTTAATACATCATGGAGCACTGGAGTGAATCAAGGGGTTTGGGCTCTTTGGAGATTGTCATAATTCCTACAGACCACTAGAGAGAACTATCTATTGTCAATATATCTTGTATTTGTGAGCCTCAAAATTTGTCAAGAACTATTTATAGATAATCTTCTATGCATAGCCTTGGATAAAGTGCACTAAGGGGGAAAAATAAGTATATTGCCCTGGTGGACTTTATGGTCTTCCTGAGATGCCTTGATATTGTTTAGCCTTTACAAACACTATTTCTTTTGCCTGTCTCTTCCCAGCTGCCCACCTGGAAAATGCTTGCTCATTTCTCCAGATTGAACCCTCATGCCCCTTTCTCTTTGAAGTTTTCCCCTCAGAAGCAAATGCCTTTTTCTTTGTGTTCTCACAGTGTTGTCAGGCCCTGGTTATACCTTACAGTTATCATCTGTTTTCTTATCAATTTCCTCTGGGCTGTATGTACTCCAGCACCTGGCACAGAGTCTGAAATAGTGTCAGTTCAGTTAATGGCCAACAGCCTAGAGGCCTAATGTAACTCACACACATTTGGTTTTGTCTGAGCAGTCTGGAGCTACATAGTGCTTTAAACTGTTTCGAATTAATTGCCAATTCAACACAAAGATCCAAGTTTATATAACTTGAAAAATTGGAAGATACAGCAGTGTTAGGCTTATTTTCTTGCATGAAACAGTTGATTGGAGCTCAGAAGTGGCTTCTCCATGTAAAAAGGAACAAGTGCTTTCTAGCTAGCCAGAGTGCCCAGTGCTCCCTCACATCAACTTGACCTAGAATGCTTAATTTATTTACATGACTTGCTTGGTTCCTGTAGATATTGGAGACTGTACCTTTGTTTCAGAGCTACTTGTTGTCACTTCCTTCCCAAAGTCATCCCATTCCTTATTATCCCCCATCCAGGAAGTAATCTATATCCATTGAAATTCTCTCAGTTCAGTGATTCTTGTTTTTTTTTTTTTTT
>NW_027686647.1:0-366 GCF_054177405.1 Leptonychotes weddellii | reverse complement strand
TTTGATGACTGATGTCCATGTTTTATCTCTCTCTATACCCCAAGTTTTTTTAATACATTTTCACACATAATTGCTGTGATTATTCTTTTTTTTTTTAACGTTTTATTTATTTATTTTTTTATTCTTATGTTAATCCCCATACATTACATCATTAGTTCTAGATGAAGTGTTCCATGATTCATTGTTCGTGCACAACACCCAGTGCTCCATGCAGAACGTGTCCTCCTCAATACCCACCACCAGGCCAACCCATCCTCCCACCCCCCTCCCCTCTAGAACCCTCAGTTTGTTTTTCAGAGTCCATCGTCTCTCATGGTTCGTCCACCCCTCCGATTTCCCCCGCTTCATTCCTCCCCTCCCGCTACC
>NW_027686646.1:0-366 GCF_054177405.1 Leptonychotes weddellii | reverse complement strand
TAGACTTGCTTTATACCAATGGTTCCACTTGCTCTTCTGAGTAAAAATTTTTAATGCTGTTGCCCCCATTAGATTCCTCTCCGCTACAATAGGCTTTCCAAATGTGTCTGTCACGTACCCATTAAAAAATTACTATATGCATACTTTCAATAAGTGCTGGCCCTTACTAATCTTTTATGCAGATTAGAAAGATGCCTTCTCGAGATAGTAGGAAGGGAAAAAGGAAGGGGGAGAAATAGGAAGTGGGAGACGAACC
Organism: Leptonychotes weddellii; assembly: GCF_054177405.1. Lineage (NCBI taxonomy): Eukaryota > Metazoa > Chordata > Mammalia > Carnivora > Phocidae > Leptonychotes > Leptonychotes weddellii. The sequence goes on along the minus strand of NW_027686646.1, from coordinate 110 downwards.
ATGAGAGACTATGAACTCTGAGAAACAAACTGAGGGTTCTAGAGGGGATGCGGGTGGGGGGATGGGTTAGCCCGGTGATGGATATTAAGGAGGGCACATATTGAATGGAG
>NW_027686645.1:0-366 GCF_054177405.1 Leptonychotes weddellii | reverse complement strand
TTTTTTTTTTTCTTTCATTTTTTCATTTGTTTTGTTCCTTAAATTCCACACATAAATGAAATAATATGGTATTTGTTTTTATGATTTACTTCACTTAGTATTATACTCTCTAGCTCCATCCACGTAGTTGCAAATAGCAAGATTTCATTCTTTTATATGGCTGAATATTATTCCTGTGTGTGTGTGTGTATGTGTGTGTATCACATCAATTCACAATTTCCTTATCACACTTGGGTTGTTTTCATACCTTAGGGTATTATAAATAATGCTGCAATAAACATAACTTTGCAAATTTGTGTTTTTGTTTTCTTTGGATAGATACTCAGTAGTGGTATTACTGGATAGTATGCTATTTCTAATTTTTGC
>NW_027686644.1:0-366 GCF_054177405.1 Leptonychotes weddellii | reverse complement strand
TATCACATTAATTGATTTGCATGAGATGAACCATTCTTGCATTCCAGGGATAAATCTCCTTTAGTCGTACTGTATGATCCTTTTAATGTGCTGCTGAGTTTCATTTCCTAGTATTTTGTTGAGGATCTTTGCATCTATTTTCATCAGGGGTAATGACCTATAGTTTTATTTTCTCGTAGTGTTTTTGGTGTCAGCGCAATGTTGGCCTCAAAAAATGAGTTTCAAAGTGGTTCCTAATCTCCATTTTTAGAGGAGATTAAGAAGAATAGGTATTATTTTTTCTTTAAATGTTTCGTGGAATTCCCCAGTGAAGCCATCTTGTTCTTGACTTTCATTGTTGGGTGCTTCTTTTTCCCCCCACCAGTT
>NW_027686643.1:0-366 GCF_054177405.1 Leptonychotes weddellii | reverse complement strand
CACACCACCCCCCACTCCAGCAACCCTCAGTTTGTTTCCTGAGATTAAGAATTCCTCATATCAGTGAGGTCATATGATACATGTCTTTCTCTGTTTGACTTATTTCACTCAGCATAAAACCCTCCAGAAAAAACGTTCTTTCTTGATGCTCAGCTGAACTCTACAGACCTAGACTACAGCATGGACTCTTATTCCAACTCAATCAGTGATGAACATTAACTTCTACCACAGTGAAGTCAACTCCTACCTGCCCCACCAATAACCAGCAGGAAATTCATGTGCTGGATCTAATGCATAGTGGTAGCTTTACCCTCAGAAGGAAATTCTATTCTCTACCCCAAGAGAAGACATTCATCCAAATCTTTG
>NW_027686642.1:0-366 GCF_054177405.1 Leptonychotes weddellii | reverse complement strand
TAGGTTTTTGCCAGATTCACCTTATTATGTAAAGTAACTCTCCTTACATTCATAGTTTATTAAGCATTTTAAAAATAATAAATGATTATTGATTTCTTCAAATAATTTCCTCTGGTTAGATGACTATACATTTTTTCCTTTCATCTTTAATGAAACATTAACAGTTTTTAATGTCAAATCATCCTTGTATTCCTGGGAAAAATTCTACTTCATCATGACATACTTTTTTTTTTTATGTACCTTTTGATTTAATTTACTGATATTTGGTAAGGAAATTTTACTATGAAATTATAAATAAAGTACATTTATAGTTTTCTCTCCCAGTAATGGTTTTCTTTGGTTTTTGTATCAATTTATAATTGATTC
>NW_027686641.1:0-366 GCF_054177405.1 Leptonychotes weddellii | reverse complement strand
CCGAGCCGTTCTGCGGCGGGTACAGCACGAAGGGCGAGTTGTCGTTGTCGTCCACCACCAGCACGCGCACCAGCGCCTGGCTGCTGAGCGCCGGCGAGCCGCGGTCGGCCGCGCCCACGCGGAACTCGAACGCGCGCAGCGCCTCGAAGTCCAGGGACCTGAGCGCGAACAGCTGCCCGTTGGCCGCGTTGATGGACACCAGCGAGGCCAGGGGCAGCTGCGGGTCGTGCGGCGGCAGCAGCGAGTAGGTGACCTGCGCGTTGGCGCCCGAGTCTCTGTCCGTGGCGCTCACGCTGCCGATGTGCAGGGCGGGGCTGTTGTTCTCGCGCACCCGCAGGGTGTAGGCGCTTTGGCTGAAGGCCGGGG
>NW_027686640.1:0-366 GCF_054177405.1 Leptonychotes weddellii | reverse complement strand
GCCTTCTGTGTCCTGTTTAAGAGACTTTTGCTTATCCCGTGGTCAAGAAGAATATGTCTCTGTTTTTTGTTTTTCCCCACCCCTAGGAGCATTATACTTTTGCTTTTTCACATTTAGGACTGTGATTTCTCTCAAATTAATTTTTGTGTATTGTGATTGAGGTTCTTTCTTTTATTTTTTCTTATGTGGATATTCCATTTTTCAAACATGATGTATTGAAGACTTCCCTGTTGACTTGCTTTGGCATTTTTGTCAAAAAATCAATTAATCATAAAGTTTTTGACCAATTTCTGAACTGTGTATTCTGTCCCATTGATTGATTTGCTTGTCCTTATGCAATATCGCGCTGTCTTTTTTTTTTTTTTT
>NW_027686639.1:0-366 GCF_054177405.1 Leptonychotes weddellii | reverse complement strand
GCCTTCTGTGTCCTGTTTAAGAGACTTTTGCTTATCCCGTGGTCAAGAAGAATATGTCTCTGTTTTTTGTTTTTCCCCACCCCTAGGAGCATTATACTTTTGCTTTTTCACATTTAGGACTGTGATTTCTCTCAAATTAATTTTTGTGTATTGTGATTGAGGTTCTTTCTTTTATTTTTTCTTATGTGGATATTCCATTGTTCAAACATGATGTATTGAAGACTTCCCTGTTGACTTGCTTTGGCATTTTTGTCAAAAAATCAATTAATCATAAAGTTTTTGACCAATTTCTGAACTGTGTATTCTGTCCCATTGATTGATTTGCTTGTCCTTATGCAATATCGCGCTGTCTTTTTTTTTTTTTTT
>NW_027686638.1:0-366 GCF_054177405.1 Leptonychotes weddellii | reverse complement strand
TTATTTATTTGAGAGAGAGAAACAGAGTGTGCTCATGAGCAGGGGGAGGAGCAGAGGGAGAGGGAGGGAGAGAATCCTCAAGCAGACTCCCCGCTGAGTGCCAAGAGACCACAAGTCAAGGAGTACTGGCAGACTCCAGAAACTGGAGAAGGCAAGAAAATTGCTCCACCCCCAGAACCTCCAGAAAGGAATGTGGCCCCGCCAATATCTTTATTTTAGCCCAGTAAAACCCATGTTGGACTTCTGACCTCCAGAAATGTAAGATAATAAATGTCTGTTGCTTTTAAGCCACCGTCTTGGTGGTAATTTGTTACAGCAGTAATAGGAATCTACTACAGACTGCATATTAGATTATATTGTTGTATG
>NW_027686637.1:0-7124 GCF_054177405.1 Leptonychotes weddellii | reverse complement strand
TGTATCTTTGGGGTAAATACCCAGTAGTGCAATTGCTGGATCATATGGTAGCTTTATTTTCAACTTTTTGAGGAACCTCCATACTGTTTTCCAGAGTGGCTGCACCAGCTTGCATTCCCACCAACAGTGTAGGAGGGTTCCCCTTTGGAGAAGGCCTTTAAAATCAAATGAACAAAGTAGAGACCAAAAGGGGATATTTAATAAATTTGACATCAAAGAAATCATGTATGTCTAAATATCGAACTCACTATGCAAAAATAAAAGGCAAAGGACAAACTGGTTAAAAATATACATATACTTTTATATTATATATATTTATGCTTACATTTATGACATTTATGGTGGGAAAAGATCAAATTTTAAATATAAGAATACTTATATATTAATAAAAAAAACAGAAAAAGTGCAGAAGTAGGTAATTCGCAAAAGAAGAAAGTTGAATGATGAACAAATACATAGTTAAAATATCAACCTGCAGTTAGCCCAGTAATGGGTATTAAGGAGGGCACGTATTGCATGGAGCACTGGGTGTTAAATGCAAACAATGAATCATGGAACACTACATCAAAAACTGATGATGTACTGTATGGTGATTAACATAACATAATAAAACAAAATTTAAAAAAAAAAAGAAAAAAATCAACTTGCAAATTTCACCAGGTTTGTTGTTTGGGGGAGGGTCCTATCACACTGACAGAAATGGAGAGGATTTGGTAGTGACCGCTTAGTAGGTGAGGAGAGGAAGCGTACTCTCATTTATTGTTGTAAATGGGTGCAACTTCTTGGAAGGGCAATTGGTTGTATTTGTCAAAACCTTGAAAAAAGGCATACCCCTTTGGTGGTGTCTCAGCATTTACTGAGGTTGTTCATCATGGTACAGTTTAATGTCATGGGAAAATGTTCAGGTTTAGAATGAAAAGGTGGGGGGCACCTGGGTGGCTCAGTTGGTTAAACATCCCACTCTTGATCTCAGCTCAGGTCATGATCTCAGGGTCATGAGATGGAGCCGACAGGGGCTTGCACTCAGCAGGGAGTCTGTTTGAGATTCTCTTTCTCCCTTTCCCTCTGCCCCTGCCCCTGCCCCTGCTCTCTCTAAATACATAAATAAAATCTTAAAAAAAAAAAAATGAAAAGGCAGGCCACAAAACAATACACATAGGGTGATGTGCTTGAAAAAGTGAAAACAGTGACCATGTGCGCTTTTTAAATGTCTTCTCGGTGCTATTTTGAATTTCTAGACTTTCTAATGTGAATATGAATTTCAGAGGGCAGCGAGAAATGTTTACTTTTTTTTTTTTAAGATTTTATTTATTCTTCTGAGACACAGAGATACAGAGAGAGAGAGAGAGCATGAGCAGGGAGAGAAGCAGAGGGAGAAGGAGAAGCAGACTCCCCGCTGAGCAGGGAGCCCGATGCGGGGCTCGATCCCAGGACCCTGGGATCATGACCTGAGCCGAAGGCAGATGCTTAACCATCTGAGCCACCCAGGTGCCCCGAGAAATGTTTACTTAATACGTCTCTGATACAGCACATGCTGTGTAATAGCGTATATATCCTGGAGGCATCAGAATGCCATGTGTGTGGTCAAGTAGAGCAGTGTACAGAGGTGTTTGTCTGAGTGTATGTAGGAGCTGAGCTGCAGGGTACAGGCAATGGAGGGAGGGCTGGCCTCCCAGTGTGGAAGTCAAGTTTCTATTTGGACCAAAGAGCTGGGTCTGTTGAGGTTATATGCACTGCCAGAGGGAGGTCCCTTTTTGGCTGCCCCTTTCCCTCCCCAGTTTACTTTGTCTTGGAAGAATAGTTATTATAAAAGAAGCCTCCATTAAGTCCAACCTTGCACATCACCAGAATTTATTTATTAACTTACTGTTACATTGTTTTAGTTACGGGCCAGAGATAAAAACAAAGACAAATCCTACAGTTTTACTCCTGTCCCAAATTGTTACATAACGTAATTTTCCTGTGACCCTATAAAGGGGTGAACCTCAGTTTAATGTTTAGATTGCAGGACCATGAGGGCATAAAGGTAAATAAGTGGGTGTAAAAATTGTTTTCTTGTTTCACTTGGCAATTTTTTTCCAGGAAGAGTTTTCCTTTGTTGATGTTTTGTTACATTGTTGACTTTGGATGTTATACCCATTGATGAAAACATTAATGTGTTTTTTTTTTCCAATTGAGTAGGAAGTTGATATTATTCTGTGTTGTCAAGAAAGGATGAAGCTGCATTTGGATAAGGCCATTGCTCAACTTGCGTAAGACCTTTAACTCTATATACAATTTAAAATCTATCTCAAAACTATGCTTTCATGCCTCCCATTCAAATTTCTCTTAGCTTCTTATGTAAGGATTTCTTATATATGGATACACACACACACATGTGCACATATACATTTTTATTTGGAGGTTGAGATGAGTACTTGGAGTGCTTGCTTTAAATTTATAGCTAAAGAAATAATTTTGAGGAGCGCCTGGGTGGCTCAGTCGGTTAAGCATCAGACTCTTGGTTTCAGCTCAGGTCATGATCTCAGCGTTGTGAGATTGAGCCCTGTGTGGGGCTTTGTGCTCAGCATGAGTCTGCTTGAGATTCCCTCCCCCTCTGCCTCTCCCCAAACTTGCGCGTGCAGGCACATGCACTCTCTCTCTCAAATATATAAATAAAATCTTAAAAAAATAATTTTGAGATGCTAAAGAAAGAATTTCTGCCCTACCTTGGAGTATGGCTAAGATTTCTTTTAACTCAAAAGACTTTCATTTTTTTTTTTTTTAAAGATTTTATTTATTTATTTGAGAGAGAGAGAATGAGAGAGAACACATGAGAGGGGATAGGGTCAGAGGGCAAAGCAGACTCCCTGCCGAGCAGGGAGCCCGATGCGGGACTCTATCCAGGGACTCCAGGATCATGACCTGAGCCGAAGGCAGTCGCTTAACCAACTGAGCCACCCAGGCGCCCAAGACTTGCATTCTTTGAGGAGAGATTGACTTGTATATATTCAGCCCAGCAGCCGGGTAAGTAATGAATTGTGGCTCACTTTTATGATTATTTCCATAGCTCCTTAAAGACTCAGCCTTCTCTGATTTCCCAGGGACCCTTGTACCTGCTCCCTGGTGCTCTGGTTATACCCCCTTCCAGCACTGTAATCGTTCACCCATCCTACTCTCTCCCAGAATACAAATCCCTCTTTTCTTGGCAATAGTAGATAGTAGGTACTTAATATTTATGGTGGGGATTGGGGCGGGGGAGAATAATAATCAAAAGAAGGTCTTAAGCAACGATAACAACCATCAGCATAGAAAACACATTGGTTGAGCCTCTTTCCTAACATGACCAGAAAGATGAATGTTCATCTGGTTATGGCCATGGAAAACAGCATCGAATATGTCACCCAAAGGAAAGGATGCTTCTGCTTATACTGACCTTGTCAAGGATAAGGTGTGAGATCCTGAAAAGAATACGTGTTTTGGAGGTATCAGTTCTGCTTGTTTGTTTGCCCACTGTGCATATCAGGATTGATGCTCCACAGGTTGGTGAGGTTTAGATGGCTGGTTGTTTGCCCACTGTGTCCATCAGGATTGATGCTCCACAGGTTGGTGAGGTTTAGGTGGCTGGGATCTCTCCCTCGCTGTGATTGGAAGTGTTCTTTAGTCTAGAAATGTTGAGGATGGATAGAAGATGAGTTAAGGATGACTTACTACACATGGTTTGGTTAACTATACTGTTTACCTGAGTTATAAATACAAAGCAGTGCAGTTCTGATATTACTTTTTGGCTTCTGCTCCCTAGAAATCATAGAACCATAGTTTAGCGTCGTTCACAGAATGGTGCCTGTTCTGTTTTCTTCGGGTCCAGTTCCCAATCCTGTTTTCTTTTATAATCTAAAATCTGCAGCTCATCCTCCACGTTCTTCACTTTTCTTGCCCAGATTGTTCCACAGCCACATCTTCATATCAGTCTCTGCTACAAACTGCCTCATTTTCCCAGCCCTGTTCAGGTCTTTGCAGAAAGTTCTGGCTCCATGTATGCACTTGTGTGGAACCTTTGTTGGTGATCCTTTAAAGACCTTGCTTTTCATTTAATACGCAGTGGATAAAATGCCTACCTCATTTCCTGGGATGGTTTCTCCGGGGTTTATGGAAGCCTTAATGCGGTCATTGGGCTTGGTCCAGTGAAGGTGATGGGAGGAGGGTTTTTCAACTCTATTTGCTTTGAAACACCCAACAAAGGCCTGAGTTTGGATCTCAGTTGAAAATGGAATGTCACAAGGCACCAACATGGCAGCCAAGGTTCTTCCCATCTTGGGCTATAGGACAGGTGGATGGGGTGCTGCCTCAAGCACCTTCCTTAAGGAGGTTCTGAGGTTAGGTCAGAGGAGGTCAAGGGTGTGTCAGCCCAAGAGAGGAAGGGTATGGGGCATCTTGGTCCGAGACCACAAATGAGAAAGGCCTTTAATCCCAGAGTTTCAACACAATAACCTGAGATGGGAGATTGAACACAGAAATATCAAGGGGAGGCAGCTCTCTCACCTTTCATCTCTTGCACGTGTTTTAGAATTCACAAAAGCGTTTCAGGATCAAAATGCAGGTTACTGGCATGTTGCTACCCTCATTTCTATTTCACACAAAAAGAAGAGCTCTGATAAGTGACTTACCTAAAGGTACAAGCTAAGCTAAGGGGAAGCTGCAGCTGGAATTATCTATTCCATTCAACGGTGGCTTTACCAAGTGGCTCCTGTACGCCAAGACCATTTTGGATGCCAGGAACACCAAAATGATGATCATCTGGTTGTCCTGCTTTTTCAAATACTATCTATATGCTAATGATCCCCCAATTTTTATTTCCATCCCAGACCTCTCTCCCAAATTCCAACAACCTCCTTGGTATCTGCACTTGGATGTTTAATGGACGCTCAAGCTCAGTGTGTTGGCTGAACTTCTGTCTTCTCCCCAGCCTACTCTCCCACCGTTGTTGATGGAATTCTGCTATTCCAATTACTCAGCTTCACCTCTCCCCTACCCCTTCATGTTTAATCTCCTAGGGGAGTCTCTTGACTCCCTTTAAAACATACTGAGAATCTGAACACTTGTCACCTCCTTCACTGCTACCCCCTTGGTCCAAGCCACTACTATCTCTCACCTGGGTAACTGTACCTATCTGTTAATGGGTCTCCCTGCCCCCTACAATCTGTTCTAAACCCAGCACCAAATGGTCCTTTAAAATTGTAAGTCAGTGGTCTCTCATTTCACTTGGAGGAAAACTTGACTCCTTCCAATGTCCTCCAACGAGGCCCTGAGTGATCTGCTTCTTCCTTCTGCAAATTTTTGCTCAAACATTACCTCCTCAAGGAGTTCTACTCTGACCATCTTATTTAAATCATCATTCACACTCGTTTCCTTTTTTCTGCTTTGTTTTCTGCACTGTTCTAACAAACTACATGATTTGCTTATTCATTAGGGGTATTGCCTCTCTCCTCCCTCTAGAATGTACACTTCTTGAGAGAAAAGATGTTTGCTTTGTCCATTGATGCATTCAGGCTTGAACAGTGCTTGACAGGTAGTAGACACTCAGTAATTACTTGTTGAATCAACCACTGCATGAGTAAAGACATGCCCACCCCATGGGTCTATCTCCATGGTAGTGAGCTGCCGGGTCTCCTCTCTGTTTGGCAGGGCAGGGAACACCATGTATCTCAGAGCCTCTTCCTTCCCAGGAGGGTGGCTACTGGAGCAGATGAGCCTGGGGGGCCCCAATTCCTGATCTCCTTTCAATCACTCTGTCTCTGGCCTCAGAGCTCAATATTGATGCTTGGTTTCTATCTCCTGGCAAACTTCTTAGGCCTCACGTGACCACAAACTGAGGTCACTTATGGAAGGAGGGAGGCTGGCTATAAATGTCTATTAGCCTATAGAACTTCTTGGGGAATTGCACTCAAAGAATGGAGGAATTAGGGTATAGAAGAGGAAAAAGAAGAAGGAAATAGAGGCACAGATGTGGACAGATTACTTTAAACCAGGGTCCTGTCTGGAACAATGTTTGTGTTAGGAAGACAGGTCCCAGCCCTGGGGCTCCAGATACCTGCCTTCTGTTTATCTATACCTTTTTCCCCCCAAGCTCCACCACACACCATGGGAGGGGAAGTGTGGACAGGGTTCTAATTACTCACTTGCATGGACATCTCCAGGGAAGGCTCTTTTTAATTGGGAAGCTGGACATTGTGTGAAAGAGGAGCGACCCAGACAGCAGTAGTGGGTGGGTCCCAGCACAGAAGAGCCAATTACTCTTCCTCATATCAAATTGTTTCCTAAGCCTGAAGCTCTATTTCCCCACTCTGTGTTACAGAGCTAACAGAGCTTCCCAGCACGAGCTGGAGAAGGACCTGAGTGATAAACAGGCGGCTTTCCGAATTGATGATAAGTGCCACCATCTGCGAAACACATCGGATGGCGTCAGCTACTTTCGCGGCGTGGAGAGGGTTGATGCGACGTAAGTCAGGCATGAACCACTTCTATGATTTCAATGTCATTTAATTCATTCTCTCCCCCTTCAAAATGATGCAGCTTACCAATTAAAATGGAAAACATGGGAAGATGTGGGGAAGATAAAAGACACACCCTGCTTTGGACGAGTCTTCAGTAAGCATGTGTATTCCTGTCAGGCCTTGACACTTGCCTCTTCTATTGTTTTGTAAAAGAATATTTGTTGTTTACACTTATTGTGGTGAGCACTGAGTAATGTATAGAATTCTCGAATCACTGTGTTGTACACCTGAAAGTAATAGGACATTGTAAGTCAACCATACCTCAAAAAGCTCAAAAAGAGTGATTTGTTGTTTGTATTTCTAACTATGAAAATAACAGCTACTTGAAGCAGAAAAACCTAGACAACACAGATAAGCATAAAGAAAATAAAGTGTTGCCAATGTGTTGGATGCCCTGGATTCTGTGGGGTACAAGCTGAAAAACAATTTCACATTTTATTACCACTGCTTGGGGTTTTTTATTGTTATGTTAATCACCATACATTACATCATCAGTTTTTGATGTAGTGTTCCATGATTCATTGTTTGCGTATAACACCCAATGCTCCATGCAGAATGTGCCCTCTTTAATACCCATCACCAGGCTCACCC
>NW_027686636.1:0-366 GCF_054177405.1 Leptonychotes weddellii | reverse complement strand
ATGGAGGTGGAAAAATGGGGATATAATTATTGGGGGAGAAATTAGGAAGGTGGCAGTAGGAGATGCTGCTTCTATTACTGAAGGCTCAGCAGTTAGCCCTATAAATAGAAAAGAGAATACACAATAAAATAAAAATAAAAAAAGAGAATACAAAGTATTTTCCAAATATAAAATCAAGAAATATGTATCTTGTAAGTGAATAAGGTGGTGAAAATTACATGAAATTAATTCTGAAAAATATAGCCATTATCCAAAATATAAACACGATCTGATTCCAGGAAACGCAACTAAGCCTTGAAAATGCCCACCATGGCCGTGTTGAACAGCCCCAAATTATGCCCTGAAATACGAAAATATGTATCTATT
>NW_027686635.1:0-366 GCF_054177405.1 Leptonychotes weddellii | reverse complement strand
TTTTTTTTTTTTAAAGATTTTATTTATTTATTTGAGAGAAAGAGAATGAGAGACAGAGAGCACGAGAGGGAAGAGGGCAGAGGGAGAAGCAGACCCCCCGCTGAGCAGGGAGCCCGATGCGGGACTCGATCCCGGGACTCCAGGATCATGACCTGAGCCGAAGGCAGTCGCTTAACCAACTGAGCCACCCAGGCGCCCACCTTTTAATTTTTAAAAGGAAATTGTTCTCTCATTTCCAGTTGTTGAGGTGATTCCTATGGCTCCCCAAAACTGACGTTTAGGTGAATGTTTGCAAAATGTCACTATTAGCAAAAGTGTGCCGTTCTGATTTGGGGAATTACAGTTTGGCTTGTAACTTTCAATTTC
>NW_027686634.1:0-366 GCF_054177405.1 Leptonychotes weddellii | reverse complement strand
GGATCATGACCTGAGCCAAAGGCAGACGCTTAACTGACTGAGCCACCCAGGTGTCCCATATGGAGACTATTTTTAATGGTGATGTCATTTAAAGAGAAAGGAATAGGGGCGCCTGGGTGGCTCAGTCGTTAAGCATCTGCCTTCGGCTCAGGTCATGATCCCAGGGTCCTGGGATCAAGCCCCGCATCGGGCTCCCTGCTCGGCGGGAAGCCTGCTTCTCCCTCTCCCTCTCCCCCTGCTTGTGTCTCCTCTCTCACTGTGTCTCTCTCTGTCAAATAAATAAAAATCTTTAATAAAAATAAATAAATAAATAAAAAGAAAGGAATAAAAACCCAAAAGTGTTAATACAGCGGGTGAACTGTCTTT
>NW_027686633.1:0-366 GCF_054177405.1 Leptonychotes weddellii | reverse complement strand
GGACCAGAAAGTAGTCAGGGAGAAAATTGAAACGAGGCTTCAACTGTATTTCACCAGAAGAGAAGGGCTGAAGCAAATAAAGCAAAATGTTTCCTGTTGGTTAGATCTGGGTGGTGGATGCTCAGGTGTTCGATGCACTATTCTGTGTTCTTATTTTGGTATTTTTAGAGAGATGGGAGCTAAAGAAAGAGATTGGAAACTGCAGATACAGCCAGCTCTGATGGAGTTTTGCTATGAAGGGAGTTGAGAAATAGACAATCTGGATGGTGATGAGGGATCAGAGTTTTTTTTTGTTAAGATGGGCAGTACTGCTGCACAGCTGCTGATGGAATGATCCAGTAGAGAGGGGACATTTTTTTTTTTTTT
>NW_027686632.1:0-366 GCF_054177405.1 Leptonychotes weddellii | reverse complement strand
ATCCCAAAGACTGCACAGCTTACTGAACTTGGGATATACTTATATTAAATAATTCGGTATTCAAATTTAACTGGACGTCCTGTTTTTACTTGCTACATCTGGCAACCCTTAATTCCCAGCTCTTCTTCCTGGAGCCTTGGGGACTGTCCCACACCCGAGACAGGTCTTGGGGAAGGATCGTGACCCTCAAGACCGGGATGGAAGTTATACACGTAATGTCAACTGTACTGCAAAAAAAAAGAAGACCAGAACAGGAGGGTGAGGCCCAGGCAGGCTTTGGGTTTTGGGGTTCAGCCTACCTGTTGGAGTCCCATTTCTGGGGGGTCCTGACCCAGGGGCTGTGCATAAACTGTTTTACTGCTCACT
>NW_027686631.1:0-366 GCF_054177405.1 Leptonychotes weddellii | reverse complement strand
TCTGCAGGCCAACCTCACATTATTGCTCCATGAGCTGCAGGGGCTCAGCTTCCTGACACTTAACTCCCCGCCCTCCTGGCCACCCCCACGGTGCCCAGGGCATCCGGGCTTCCTGCTGTTTCTTGAATTACATGAAGCTCTTTGTCACCCTCGGTGTGCCCTCTCCCCGGCTCATCCTGGGCTGGCACCTTCTCAGCCTGAGGTCGCAGCTTTCCCTGACAGCCCCAGCAAAGAGAGCTGCCGTCATTCTGTCCCGTCCCTGCTTTACTTCACTTCTAGCTCTTAGCTTCCTGGAATCCTCTGACTGATTTATGCCTGTCCGTGGTCAGTCCGAGCCCTGGGGCTAAGGGTCTGTGCCGGGGGGGG
>NW_027686630.1:0-366 GCF_054177405.1 Leptonychotes weddellii | reverse complement strand
TTCTAGTTCAGACATCTTACTTATATCTCTATTGATTAAATCCTGGCAATGAGTACTACCTCTTGTTCTTTCTTTTGGGGTGAAATTTTCCATATCATCATTTTGTCTAGAAAAGAAAAGGAAAAAAAGAGAGAGAGAACAACAATGACAACAGAAAAAAACAAAACAAAACACAGGGGGGAATAAACCTAGATCCTTCATGTAAAAAACGTATTGAAAAAATAAGAAAATAATAGTAAAATACTAAAGAATAAAAATACAAAGAATGCTATATACTGTTTTTCCCAAGAGCTGAAGCTTCACAACCCTCTAAGATCCATTAACTTAGTGTGGGCCAATTGTTTGTGCTGGTCTTCTAGGGGAGGG
>NW_027686629.1:0-366 GCF_054177405.1 Leptonychotes weddellii | reverse complement strand
GGCAGGGAGTCTGCTTCTCCCTCTGACCCTCCTCCCTCTCATGCTCTCTGTCTCTCATTCTCTCTGTCTCAAATAAATAAATAAAATCTTTAAAAAAAAAAAAAGAATGAGGAAAGGTGACTGGCTGCCCCTACCGGTGCCTGAGAAGTCACATGACCTGCATCTCTGGGACTAGCTGGGGGGAGCAAAGATGGCTATATCCATTCTGCCTCCCCACCATGAGTCAGAGGTTGGGCCATGGGCATGAACTCCCCTGTGCTTCCAAGCCTGTGCTTGCAAGGACCCTAAGCACCAGTGAAAAGGGCATAGCTCAGGAAGTGGGAGGCATGGGCTTGAGTGGGATGTTGTCAGGTGGCCCCCTATGTG
>NW_027686628.1:0-366 GCF_054177405.1 Leptonychotes weddellii | reverse complement strand
CTGATGCTGAGTGATATTGAGCAGTTTTTCATGTGTCTGCTGGCCATTTGGATGTCTTCTTTGGACAAATGTCTGTTCATGTCTTCTGCCCTTCTTGATTGGATCATTTGTTCTTTGGGTGTTGAATTTGATAAGTTCTTTATAGATTTTGGATACTAGCCCTTTACCTGATATGTCATTTGCAAGTATCTTCTCCCATTCTGTTGGTTGTCTTTTGGTTTTGTTGACTGTTTCCTTTGCTGTGCAAAAACTTTTTATCTTGATGAAGTCCCAATAGTTCATTTTTGCCCTTGCTTGCCATGCCTTTGGCAATGTTATTTAGGTATATCATCCATTGTATATTACTTTTTGAGTTTGGTGTAAAAT
>NW_027686627.1:0-366 GCF_054177405.1 Leptonychotes weddellii | reverse complement strand
TCTCGCTCTCAAATAAGTAAAATTAAAACAAAGACCAAGTTCACTGCATTATTCAAGTTAAAAAAATAATGATTTAGACCTTGGCCTGGCAGACCAGATCGCCCCTCCCCAGCCCTCTCTCAAGATGTTCTGTTTATTCTATGATGAGCTAAGTATCTGCTGACATCGCCATTTACAAGCACGTTCTCACATGGCGAATAATTAGGTCCTAATCGCCTCGCACTGAAGTGGGGAAATAATTTGAATCCCTGTTGTACCAAGGAGGTAACTGGAGAGTGAAGAATGTGAGATTCTCGAGGTCACACGGCAGGAAAGTCACAAAGCCAGTGACTTTCCATTTCTCGGTCTAGGTCAATATGAATGCCG
>NW_027686626.1:0-7124 GCF_054177405.1 Leptonychotes weddellii | reverse complement strand
CCCAACTTTTACATCAACATGGATGGGACTGGAGGAGATTATGCTAAGTGAAATAAGTCAAACAGAGAAAGTCAATTATCATATGGTTTCACTTATTTGTGGAACATAAGGAATAACATGGAGGACATTAGGAGAAGGAAGGGACAAATGAGGGGGGGGATCGGAGGGAGAGATGAACCATGAGAGACTATGGACTCTGAGAAACAAACTGAGGGTGTTAGAGAGGAGGGGGATGGGGGGATGGGTTAGCCTGGTGATAGGTATTAAGGAGGGCACGTACTGCATGGAGCACTGGGAGTTATATGAAAACAGTGAAGCGTGGATCACTACATCAAAAACTAATGATGTATGGTGACTAACATAACATAATAAAACAAAAAAAATACCCTACATTTTTTAACAATTAAATGATGATCCAACAATGTTCAGTCTGTTGGTTTAAATATTATTTGAATTAAGGAAAGAAAGTAGGAACTATGGAAACTCACAATGCTATTATGTGCGAGATGCTATCTTAAGAGCTTTGCAGGAACTGTTTCACAGAATGGGCACATCAATTCTATGAGACACAAAAGTTAAGTGCTATTTTCAAAAGGAATTTAAGTAAATTGCCTCAAGGAAAGAGGAAGAGGAGAAGGAAGAGGGCTTGTAGAAGTCTCTGCTGGACAGCCTAGAATTGTTGAAGTTGTCTGATTGTGTTTGAGAATCTCCCCAACTGATTGTTTCCACAACAGGAAGTAGGGGGTTGGTGGTGTATGCGGTGAAACACTGACATTCCTGATTTTCCTTTTGGAGCTGGACTCTTTCCTTCCCAGATAATGCTTGTTTTAATCCCCAGCCTCACTCATCATTTATCATTCTCTATATTTACTGCTGTTTGCTTTAAAAAAAAAAAAATTTTTTTTTTTTTAGAATAGTTTTAGATTTACAGAAAAATTGCAACAACAGTATACGGTTCCCATCTACCCCACACCCAGTTTAATATCTTACATTAGTAGGGTGCATTCGTCACAATGAATGAACCAAGAGCAATACACTATTATTGATTAAAGTCAATATTTTGTTCAGTTTTCCCTAGTTCTGTTCCAAGATCCAGTCCAAGATACCACATTACACTTAGCCAACACGTCTCCTTGGGTTCCTCTTGGCTGCAATAATTACTCACTTCCCTTATCTTTGATGACCTGACAGCTTTGAGGAACACTGGTTAAGTATTTTGTAGAATGTTCCCCAATTAGGATTGTCTGATGTTTTTCTTATGATTAGACTAGGGTTACAGATTTTTGGGAGGAAGACCAAAAGAGGTGAGGTGCTATTTTCATCACATAGTATCAAGGGTACATACTATCAACACAACTTATCACCATTAATATTAACCTGGATCACCTGGCTGAGGTAGTGTTTGTTGGATGTTTCCAATACAAAGTTACCTGCCCCATTCTCCACACTGTACTCTTTGGTAGAAAGTTACTGTGCATGCCCTATACCTGAGAAGAGGCAAGTTATGGCCCAACTCCTTGAAAACATCTACATAAATTATTTAGAATTCTCCCACATGGGATATTTGTCTAGACTCTCCCATTCATTTGTTTATTCAATCATTTATATCAGTAGGGAACTCATGAATATTTATTTTACACTTTGGGCCAATACTACTTTGTGTGTTTTTTTGCTCATGTTGTTTGCTCTTAAAATCAATAACAACAGTGGATAAAACCATTGTACAACCCAAACCCTGCGACACCTGAAGATAGTTCAGAGTCAATACCCAACAAATATTTATTGAGCACCTACTGTGCACCAAAATCACATGGCTTTCTGTAGCAGATAATAATGAAGTTGACCATCAACCTTTCTGTTTATTATTCTTTGTCCAAGATCAGGCCTTTAATATCATCATGGAACCAATTTGCCCAACGACTGGCTTCCATGACCCTTCCTTTAAAAACTTCCTTGTGGAAAGATCTCTAACACACATTCACTCACTGATCTGTTAGTGAGATCAAAAGCTTTTCCTTGTCTGCTATCCAGTACTCTAGGTCAGCTGCCTCTCTCATTCCTCTCCATGCTGACTTCTTATCTTTTTTTTTTAAGATTTTATTTATTTATTTGACAGAGAGAGTGAGAGAGCACAAGCAGGGGGAACAGTAGAGGGAGAAGGAGAAGCAGGTTCCCCAATGAGCTGGGAGAGTGATGCGGGGTTGAATCTCAGGACCCGGGGATCATGACCTGAGCCAAAGGCAGACGCTTAACCATCTGAGCCACCCAGGTGCTCCCCCCCCCAGTTCTCATCTTTCACCTGCTCCTAAAGTGTCTTCCAGTTCAGTGTTGACGTTGTCCTTCTGAATAACGCATACTGGGAAAGAAGATTCTAATGCGTGGACTCATTCAACTTTCTTCTCCTTCGTTTCCAAACTTACAAGTACCAATTTCCACCACTATTCTCTTTCATTATGCCTCCCATAATCCAAAACCAGTTTCCTCACCTCTGTTCTTGTTACTCGCCTATTGCCCTGGAGACTAACTCCATTAAATATCCAATTCCTGCTCTTTTAATCTTCTGTCATTCTCAACCTGCAAACACAATCACTTTCATCATTGTTATCAATGCTAACACTTTTTGAATTCTTAACTATGTGCCAGATATTTTGATGAGCACTTTCTAAGTGTTTCATTTAATCCTAACGTCAACCCTGTAGTGTAAGTAATATCATTAGCCTCCTTTTACAACACAGGAAATAGGCTCTATGACATAAAGAAATTTGACCAAGATCTTGTCGCTAGAAAGTGGCAAAACCAAGATGGACCTCACAGCAAGGTTCTGCAGAAATGCTCTCATCCTCCCATTGACTCGTAGGATTGTTTTCTCTGCCTCTCATTTGCTTTGTTCCGAGCGAAATATAAAACACACTTCACATAATTTTCCCCTCCACCATACCACAAACATACTAAATCATGCCTCTCCTTCAAAAAGTCAATGTTCAAGTAAATTTAAAAATAACCATATTAAATCACCAATCCCCTCCAGAGGGGATGGTAGTGGAGCCAGCAAGAACAAACAAACCTTGCAAACAAAAATGTAGATTATCCAAAGTCACTAGGCAGTAAGTTTTAAGCCAAGCTAGCTGGGAGAAAACGGTACGCTTAACGCATGCAAACGGCAAATATCTCAACAAATGACATCCTCAGGGGTAGGAATGTGAAAGGCCAGAGAAGGGAAGAAATGTATCCTGGGTCCCCAGTATGAATGCAAAATTAAGAAAGCAGGGCTTTGATTCTGGCCTCAAATGCTTTTGATTTCTCTTCTTTCTTTCTTTCTTTTTTTAATGGACAAAAGAAGCCTTCTAACCAGCAAGGTAAATAGTTCATGGGTTATTTATTTTATCTCTATTCCTGGTTAAAATGAGTTCAAAATAATTAGATAACCCTGGAAAGGCCGTGACTGGTACTGCTTAATTCCACCGAATGATTTTCCCACGTAGTTGCCCAGTGAAAGGGGTTATCTGTTAAAACAAGCTTTAAACTATTAATAGAGTAAAATTACAGCTTCAGCAGCTAACCCCAGGTAACGTAGTTGTGGTAGGGTATTAAGACTCAGGGTTGGGGGCCAAGTTGCTCACTTCCCCCAAATGACCTTTCTTTCTTACCCGCAGTTGACGGTTCCATACCAGACCTAACAGTTAACTTGCTCCTGACACCTTACACTATTTGTGGCCTTAATTGAGGGACCTAAACAAACAAATTAATCACCCTGGCCCATAAAAATGACAGAATTCATATGGTAGCATTCTTCATTCTCTCCAATTTGTTTTCCTGAAATCCCCGCAGCGATTTATTTGCTGAATATGCGAGTTTTTTCCCCCTTATGAAAATTACAAATTGTTGTCAAGGTTAACGAGTTAATATTCTCATTCAATATTTATTTTATGGGGAGACGGCGGAAGCGCAACTCTTCCTGTACTTCTTTCCCCTGCAAAGTCTGGTTTCTTAATCAAAATGACAAGGACACTGTCCTTTGTATGATACTTGGAATCATCGAGACTAAAAAATGAGCTTTATTAATCAACAGACCCTGATTAATTATTATAAAGTGCGGCGCCTACATTTCTGTACATTTTAATAATTCCTGCAGAAGGCTAACAATGTCCCCGGAGGTTTGAAGGCTTTGGAGTTTGAATGTTTCTAAGCAATGTCACAATAAATAGTCAAGAGTAGCAGTGTTCTTTCTCTAATCCACTTCTCTTCAAACCGACAAACCAGGGAAAACCTTCTTTTTCCTATTTCCCATCTATAATTCATCATTTGCATACAAAGTAAGGAGCCAAGAATCAGCAGCTTCATCAGTTTTCAAAATACCAGGGGACAGTGAGGGTGATTTATCGCAGGCCACATGATCTAGTTCACATAATCAGAATATTTCTGCGGAAAACAGCCTGACATGCTTTCTTGATAAGAGTGACCACACAGAAGACTGACGGGAGAAAGGCCAGGGGTCTGAGAACCTCCTATGAGCTATGA
The DNA here is from genome assembly GCF_054177405.1 of Leptonychotes weddellii. Classification (NCBI taxonomy): domain Eukaryota; kingdom Metazoa; phylum Chordata; class Mammalia; order Carnivora; family Phocidae; genus Leptonychotes; species Leptonychotes weddellii. The sequence continues at coordinate 2,606 of NW_027686626.1, read as the reverse complement.
CTCCCCAACCTCCTTTCCCAGACATGCCCAGCCTGAGTCCCTGTCAACAAGGGGACATCACCTGTCATAAAGGCTGCAGGTATACACGTGTTTTTACCACTTCGGAACCACCCCTTTAAAATATCACATGGAAATTAATTAATTAATTAATTAAAATAAAATATCACACGAAAATCACCCAGAGCCATGGCGATATTCTCTATCTTGACTGGGGTTACCTCAGGGTATATGTTGGATAAAAGTCATGGGATCATTCCCTTAAGATCTGTGCATTTCACTGTATATCAGTTTGACTTCAATTTATAGGTTGAAAAAAGAACTTATAGGAAATAAGAGAATTAAAACAGCAATGTCTATGTGTCTCTAACATCATGACATCATGAGATATACACACACACACATCTGTGTGTATATAAAGGCATATCTATTTGTGTGCATTTATATATACGTGTGTGTGTTTGTGTATGTGTATATACCTGCCACATTCTTCTGTTTCTCATTCTTAGAACGGCTCTGAAGTACACAGGGACACAGACATGCTAGAGCTCCAGCCATTACATCAACATTCCAAGGGGATAAAAAGGCCAGGAAGCAGGAGAAAGGCAAAGAATAGTTAGATGTTCCATTTTGATCTTCCACATAGGGACCTGCACTTTCATCTCACTGGCTACAATGTACCATGTGGCCCCTGCTGGGTTCCAGTGTGGCTATGAAATGCTGCTTCTTAGCTGGGCTCACAGCCTGAATAAAATTGCATATTTGTCTCAGAGGAGGTAAGGGAAGAAGAGATGTTAGGAAAGAAATGTACAGTCTCCACCCCAAGGCTCACAATAGAACTCAAGCTGACTTCAAGAACATCCCAGAGGGTATGTTTCTTCTTACAAATTTGAGTTTGTGGCCTGAGATCTGCACCAGCTTCATCTTTTATAATGTAACTCCTTGAGTAAGAGAGAAATGGATGTGGTCACAGAGCTCGTGGGTTTGGAAAGAGCCCACAGCCTTTCTTCTCCATGGGGAAGCCCCAGTGAGTAACTACTACAATGTGCCATTTATAGTTACAGCAGTTATGAATTACTTTCAAGCTTCACCTGTCAGTAAAACTCTTTTTAGATTTTACCAAAGTCCAAATGCACCTCTGGAAGTCCTACGGGTGACTCTATCACCCAAACTAGATGTCATGGTGGAAAAAAATCAATCAGGAGCAGCCGGTCTGCACATTCCAAAGAAACACAAGATTCTACCCCCATGTGGTTTCTGGAAGGCAGTTCCTCTTTCCTTCTTAAGTCAGGTGTTTCTATTACATGGACCATAGAGTCCTTATAAACCATCTATCGGATTTCTTCATGGGACTCGGGCATTGTGAGGTCAGGACACAGGCAGGTGCCTAGGTCAGAGTTTTGTGGCTTTTCCTGAACACTTTTGTGATAGAAGTTTTGGTGGGTATATCTCAGGGGCTCTGGAATCCTGGGCCTCCTCACTGTGCTTGCATTTTACTCTGTAGAAGTACAAGTTCAAATCACAGATAACAAGTAAATGAGATTATGATGTTAGCTTTCTCCAGAGATAACAGCAGTCCAGGTCATAAAACTACCATATGGCAGATTTGGCAGTCTTTCCTGAGTGCCATGGATTAATTATCACATAGACAGTCTCCAGTCCCCATTTGCAAGCGGCTCAATCCCCCTGTGGCAGAGATTGGCAACCCGGTGAAGGCGAGAGCTTGTATTATGTTTGGCAGGGACACGATGTGACCTTAGTGTGGCCGGTTCTGTCATCTCTTAACATTTCGCTCATGATTAAGTTTATCATTTCAAATAAACACAAAATGTCAGGTCTCTGGGTCTACTTAACATGGAGAGCCAAAATAGACCTCTCTTTGATTTAAAAGGGTCCAGGCCAAGGGAACGATCTGATTAGCTCTCCCATCTGACTTGTATTAGAGCTATCAGATAATACAGTGAGGGCAAAATCCTTGCTCCAACTGGCTGGTTGCCACAAACCAAACCCCCACAGGGTAGCTGCCATATTTCCCTTGACATCTCTAGGTTTACTAACTCAAAGCAGTGGTTACCGGATTGATTCTCCTGGAGCTTTGCCTTTCATCCTGGCACCTACCAACCCTGAATCAATTCTGTTCACATTTATCCTGGTTCTCCATCAGTGGAGGATGCCTGATTGTCCTGGACCTTCCTTCTGTTCCGACCCTCATTGATAAGGACAGACCAGAGTGCTTATCAACCTTTCCCCATCTGGAGCTTCAGTAAATATTCCCTCCTCTCAACAGATATCCTGCCATCAGTTGACACCAGACATGGGGCATTGGATGGTTTACTTCTCAAGTATTTCTTCACTCAACTGAAACCACCAAGTAGAAGGGTTGAGGGGAAATGCTCTATGTCAGCTTAGCTCTAAAGATGCTGCTGTAGGTGAGAGGCAACCAGCTGACATTTGTATTTAAGGTGCTGGAAACTTCCAACATCTCTGCCTTTAGCCCAGTCTCTCATTTGTTTTATTTATTTATTTTTTTTAATTCTTATGTTAATCCCCATACATTACATCATTAGTTCTAGATGAAGTGTTCCATGATTCATTGTTCGTGCACAACA
>NW_027686625.1:0-366 GCF_054177405.1 Leptonychotes weddellii | reverse complement strand
TTTTTTCTCCACTACTGGCTTCTTATTTATACTTTTTAAATTTGTTTGTTTGTTTTTAGTTGTTATCCTATGGTTAAAATATATATCCTTAGTTAATCATGATATACATTTAAATACTATTATATTGCTTCATGTGTAGTATAAGAACCTTACAGTGGGACATTTCTTTTTTTTTTTTTTTTAAGATTTTATTTATTTATTTGACAGAGAGAGAGAGAGAGAGAGCACAAGCAGGGGGAGAGGCAGAGGGAGAAGCAGGCTTCCCGCTGAGTAGAGAGCCTGACGTGGGGCTTGATCCCAGGAGCCTGGGATCATGACCTGAGCCAAAGGCAGACGCTTAACAACTGAGCCACCCAGGTGCCCCCC
>NW_027686624.1:0-366 GCF_054177405.1 Leptonychotes weddellii | reverse complement strand
GTGGAGAGGTATTGCTACCTGCAGGTCCAGGGGAACTTAGGGAGTATCTACAGGGCTGGTCTAGGAACAGGACAGTTCTTGGAAGCAAGCTCCACTGATCTGGGTCAGGGGCTTCACTGGCCTTTCTGGGAAGGTCCAGGTCCCAGTGCCTGTTTCTTTTTCCTGTGTTTATAAAAGGCAAACAACAACAACAACAAACCCAACCAGGAACTATATGTAGTTGCCAAAGTAGAAAAGAACACATAAGTAAATTGGATAACAATTTTGGAAAGCAGGGGTAATAACCCAAGGTTCTGTGTTAAATAAAAAAAGAGATCTAATATGAATACGCTCTCCTGTCAACTATATACTGACTTGTAGAACATT
>NW_027686623.1:0-366 GCF_054177405.1 Leptonychotes weddellii | reverse complement strand
TTTTTTTTTTTTAAAGATTTTATTTATTTATTTGAGACAGAGAGAATGAGAGACAGAGAGCATGAGAGGGAGGAGGGTCAGAGGGAGAAGCAGGCTCCCCGCCGAGCAGGGAGCCCGATGCGGGACTCGATCCTGGGACTCCAGGATCATGACCTGAGACGAAGGCGGTCGCTTAACCAACTGAGCCACCCAGGCGCCCGAGACACCACCCTTCCTAAGGTCTCCCGAAACACTGAGGGAGAAAATGGCCCTTTATATCAGGCCAGGGGCGCCTGCAGGGGCAAAGCTGTGCCTGGCCTCCCATCGAGGGGCCCTGTCCCTTCTGTCCCCCAACCTCAGCCCACTCTGGAGACAGATTGGTCCTGA
>NW_027686622.1:0-366 GCF_054177405.1 Leptonychotes weddellii | reverse complement strand
TTGGACAGAATTCCTTAAGTAAGGAATTGCCAGGAACGTAAGTCTTAAGCCTTTAGCGTACTAGTAGGAAATTACATAAAATATGTCCTTTTTTCATAAGTTGATGCGGAATCTCATAATCCATATAGTTGTTTAACAATTACTATTTTAACCTTATATAATCCTGAAATATAGATGAGGGAGATGTTCTCTTCCCCGCATAGTCTGCTTTCAGCTGGAGTGCTCAGTTGCTATGGTGAGCACCACTCCAGAAGTACCTCCACAGGAAGTGCAATATGAGACCACCCAGCCTCTCATCCGAATTATGAAAATTTCTCAGGACCAGCAAGTACAGTACTGATCAGGCAATGAGAAAAATGCCTCTAG
>NW_027686621.1:0-366 GCF_054177405.1 Leptonychotes weddellii | reverse complement strand
CACATAGAATAAACACAAAGAGACCCATACCAAGACACATTACAATCAAACTGCTAAAAAACAATCTTGAAAGCAGCAAGAAAAAAGCTACTTGTCAGGTAAAAGAGCTCTTCAATAAGAATATCAGCCAGTTTATCATTAAAAACATTACAGGCTAAGAAGGCAGGGGCTGATATATTTAAAGCACTGAAAGAAAAAACTGTCCAGGGCGCCTGGGTGGCTCAGTCGTTAAGCGTCTGCCTTCGGCTCAGGTCATGATCCCAGGGTCCTGGGATCGAGTCCCACATTGGGCTCCCTGCTCTGCGGGAAGCCTGCTTCTCCCTCTCCCACTCCCCCTGCTTGTGTTCCTGCTCTCGCTATGTCTCT
>NW_027686620.1:0-366 GCF_054177405.1 Leptonychotes weddellii | reverse complement strand
GGACCAGAAAGTAGTCAGGGAGAAAATTGAAACGAGGCTTCAACTGTATTTCACCAGAAGAGAAGGGCTGAAGCAAATAAAGCAAAATGTTTCCTGTTGGTTAGATCTGGGTGGTGGATGCTCAGGTGTTCGATGCACTATTCTGTGTTCTTATTTTGGTATTTTTAGAGAGATGGGAGCTAAAGAAAGAGATTGGAAATTGCAGATACAGCCAGCTCTGATGGAGTTTTGCTATGAAGGGAGTTGAGAAATAGACAATCTGGATGGTGATGAGGGATCAGAGTTTTTTTTTGTTAAGATGGGCAGTACTGCTGCACAGCTGCTGATGGAATGATCCAGTAGAGAGGGGACATTTTTTTTTTTTTT
>NW_027686619.1:0-366 GCF_054177405.1 Leptonychotes weddellii | reverse complement strand
ATGGAGGTGGAAAAATGGGGATATAATTATTGGGGGAGAAATTAGGAAGGTGGCAGTAGGAGATGCTGCTTCTATTACTGAAGGCTCAGCAGTTAGCCCTATAAATAGAAAAGAGAATACACAATAAAATAAAAATAAAAAAAGAGAATACAAAGTATTTTCCAAATATAAAATCAAGAAATATGTATCTTGTAAGTGAGTAAGGTGGTGAAAATTACATGAAATTAATTCTGAAAAATATAGCCATTATCCAAAATATAAACACGATCTGATTCCAGGAAACGCAACTAAGCCTTGAAAATGCCCACCATGGCCGTGTTGAACAGCCCCAAATTATGCCCTGAAATACGAAAATATGTATCTATT
>NW_027686618.1:0-366 GCF_054177405.1 Leptonychotes weddellii | reverse complement strand
TTCTAGTTCAGACATCTTACTTATATCTCTATTGATTAAATCCTGGCAATGAGTACTACCTCTTGTTCTTTCTTTTGGGGTGAAATTTTCCATATCATCATTTTGTCTAGAAAAGAAAAGGAAAAAAAGAGAGAGAGAACAACAATGACAACAGAAAAAAACAAAACAAAACACAGGGGGGAATAAACCTAGATCCTTCGTGTAAAAAACGTATTGAAAAAATAAGAAAATAATAGTAAAATACTAAAGAATAAAAATACAAAGAATGCTATATACTGTTTTTCCCAAGAGCTGAAGCTTCACAACCCTCTAAGATCCATTAACTTAGTGTGGGCCAATTGTTTGTGCTGGTCTTCTAGGGGAGGG
>NW_027686617.1:0-366 GCF_054177405.1 Leptonychotes weddellii | reverse complement strand
GAAAACTTATCAGCACAAGCAAAGAAACACGTGTCTTCTTGACACGAAGCCAGCATCCTCATTTTCTAGGAAGGAGCAGCACAGCATGATGGAAGCCAGATACGGTGGCTATTTAGCTGCTAACAGTGAATCTCCTGTCATGGAACTGGAGGTGGGAGGGGGTTGCGGATGAGGAAAGAGCAGGGGAAGTGCCATGTGATGTGCCTGGAACCAGTTGCATTTGCAAATTAAACACTGGCAGATGTTGTTGCTTCTGGTGGGATTACTGTTGGAGTTCTACATGGGAATTTTGGAAGCAATCCAGCTACTATCTCATTCCCTAACCCTTCCTTAAGTCACCCCTCTTCTTCCTCCATAGCCCTGCTG
>NW_027686616.1:0-366 GCF_054177405.1 Leptonychotes weddellii | reverse complement strand
TGAAGCTATCTCACCAGCCAGCGAGCTTCAGCCTGTATCCCTGATGTGGGTCTTTGAAATAGGCATCCTTCACTTCCAGAGAGTGTTGGACAATCTGGGGAGTGGGGGTGCTCAGTACAAGGAACCTCAGTGACCTGGCCCATACCCCCATGAGATATACATGTCTGGTGATGTGTCTGGAAACTCAGCTTGGAGAAATAGCAGGAGTATTCCAAGCATCTGCCCCGAGGAAAGAAAATTTGGGATGATCTGATAGCTACATGCAAAGAAAAAAATATGTGAATTTATTTTGTGTGTCTTCAAAGGGCAAAGCCAGGACTAACGGGTGGAAGATACAGGGTATAGGACTTAGAAATCACTGTAAGC
>NW_027686615.1:0-7125 GCF_054177405.1 Leptonychotes weddellii | reverse complement strand
AAAAAAAAAAACAGTCTTGGAGACTACTTATTGACTTAGGGTGATCTGGATTGATAGCTCTCCATGCATAAAGTACAAGTGGCAACATGGGATCTCTCATCAATCACCATCATCCCCCAAATTCCCTTTGCTTCTCTGATGTATCCCTTTCTTTCTATATTTCATGTCTCCCAGTTACTCAATTTCCTCCTTTGTTTTCTTAGGGCTTTCCTCAAGGAACTTACCAAAATGGGTATATGGGAGGTAAACTTTTCTAGAACTTACATGTCTTGATAATGTCTTTACCTTGTCCAAAGGATGTTTAATGTTTGTCTTTAGCTCCCATTTGTCTTGCTTTGCATCTAGACTCTTACTTCTCTCTATTAAAGTTTATAGAACATCTCTTGACATTCGGTTTTTTTTTTACATGTTACTAGTGTCTTGAGTTAGGTCTACTTTTCCTCCATGCTTATGGACATTTTATGGGCTCTTTCAAACTGAAGATTAATATTCTTCATTTCTTAGAAATATCCCTGAAACTTTTTTGATGATTTCATGCCATTTTCCCCCCTGTTCTTTATTTCTGATAGCCTAATGAAGGATTTTCTGGGTTTGTTCTCTAATTACCTTCTCTATATTCTTTTTTAAAACTCTTTTCATCTTTTGTTCTACTTTCTGGCAGTTTTCCCTGACTTTATCCTTCAAGTTCCTATTGAGTCTTCTTTATCTACCATTACATTTTTAATGTTTAAGGCTTTTCTTCTCTGAATATTATTGTATTCTGTTCTTTTTAATGAATGCAATACTTTTTCTTATTTCTCTCAGGATATTAATAGTAGTTTTGTTGTTTCTTCCACCCCGCCCCCACTTTTTTTTTTACTATCTTCTCTCAGGTTAGTATCATCTGTTTCCTTCTAATAGCTTTTTCTGGTTGTTTGTTCTGTTCCTATCTGTCATATTTATTTTTTTCCTTGGATATTCAGTGACTCTTACTGGTTTACCTTTAAAGAAAGGGCATTAAAATCTTGTTGGAAATTCTGAGCATGTAGGGAGCTTGCTGTTTTTTGCTTTACTTGAAAGTGATCTTCCTGGACCATTTTAGTGTAGCCAAGATTAATGGCAACAGTTCTACACTGTCAAGAGTTTAACAAAGTTACTCCAAGGTATTGCTGCCCTGGCATCCATTTTCTTTGACCAAAAAGCCTACAATGATCTTTTTTTTTTTTAAAGATTTATTTATTTATTTGAGAGAGCGAGAATGAGAGAGAGTACATGAGAGGGGGGAGGGTCAGAGGGAGAAGCAGGCTCCTCGCTGAGCAGGGAGCCCGATGCGGGACTCGATCCCGGGACTCCAGGATCATGACCTGAGCTGGACGCAGTTGCTTAACCAACTGAGCCACCCAGGCGCCCAAGCCTACAATGATCTTAAACTGAGCCCTGTCATGCAAACACATATCGTGGATAGCAGTCTATAGAGTTACAAAGGATATAAGTTCCTGATGTGACTTCCCCAACACCCCTTGTGATCAATAGTCTCTTCTGCCTCTACGGGATTTACCGAACACCCACTCTTTTGGTTTTAGTTGACAGATCCAGCCTTAGCCTGGGAATACCAAAACACTCCACTCACAGATTCTAATAAAGGCACGTGGCCCAGGTCCTGCCTCTCTCTCTGTCTATACTGTACTTTTAACTTCCCCTGTGGCCCCTCCAGGCATATCAGGTACTTCCTCTAGGACCTGTGAGTAATGAACTCCTGTATTTCAATTTCTCTTGAGGTCTGTTGTGAAACCATAACTCACTATCTGACACCCTGTGCTCCACTTAACAAATGTTATTTTAACAAAGTTGTAGCACGCACACATACATATTCATTCACCACAGATATACCATATATGGTGTTATTTAAGAATTGGAATCAAATGGCTCTGGATCATATAGTAACGGTATCTTATGAGAACTTTATAGCATTATCCATATATTATTTGGAAATATGATAGTTAATGACTCTATAGTTTTTATGGTATGAACTGAATACGTGCTTTTATAGGTGAATCAAGTACAGAGAGAGACACAACCACCTGTAGCATCATTCTGAGCATTCATGTTTCTGACTGTATTTGCCATATCCCAACAAGATTTTCTCAAGACATCACCTAAGTGATGTCACCAACACCTGACATTTCTATCCATTTATATCAATCAAATCTGAGTCAGGTATCAAGCATCAGGTCCAAAGGGACATAACCAACAAAAACAAATTATGAGATTGGAAATTGGAGAAATAAAAAAATGGTTATGAAATATAATTTGAAGTTTATTAAGGCGAGATATGAAAATAAAAAGAGTGAACAATTTGAGGGGCTTAAAAACACCTCTTTTATTTACTTATTTTAGGATTTGTTTATTTATTTATTTAAAGTTTTAATTTAAATTCCAGTTAGTTAACATAGAGTGTAATATTAGTTTCAGGTGTATAATATAGTGATTCAACACTTCCATACAACACCTAGTGCTCATCACAGCAAGTGCACTCCTTAATCTCCATCACCTATTTTACCCATCCCCCCTCCCATCTCCACTCTGGTAACCATCAATTTGGTCTCTCTAGTGAGGAGTCTATTTCTTGGTTTGTCTCTCTCTCTGTTTTTTTTTTTTTAAGTTTTATTTATTTATTTTAGAGAGAGAGCGGGGGGGAAGGCTCAGAAGGAGAGGGAGAGAGAATCTAGACAGACTTCCTGCTGAGCACAGAGCCTTAGATGGGGCTCAATCTCACAACCCAAAGATCATGACATGAACCAATATCCAGAGTTAGATGCTTAAAAGACTGAGTCACCCAGGTGCCTCTCCTTCCCTGTTTTTTTTTTTTCCCAATAAGTTTTAAAATTATTTGAGGCATTTTGGGGACATTAAGAACACAAGCTTAGAACGACATAGGTTTGGTTCAAATCTAACTCTATCACTTACTTACCTGATGTTAAACAATGTATTTAACCTCTAAGACACTGTTTCCTCAATTATTAAATGAAAATTAAGTAGTGATTAATTTATAAAATCACTATAAAAATTTTTAAAGATAATGAATTTAACATAGGCAGTAGTCTCTTCAAAATTGGCCTTAGCAACATATTTATGGAAATGTCTCCTCAGGCAATGGAAACAAAAGCAAAAATAAACTATTGGGACTACATCAAAATAAAAAGGTTTTGCACAGTAAGGGAACCATCAACAAAATAAAAAGGCAACTTAATGGGAGAAGATATTTGCAAATAATTTATCAGATAAGGGGTTAATATTTAAAATATATAAAGAACTCCTAGAACTCAACACAAAACCCCACAAATAATCCAATTAAAAATGGGAAGAGGGGGTGCCTGGGTGGCTTATTCGGTTGGGTTGTTGGCTCTTGATTTTGGCTCAGGTCTGACCTTGGGGTCATGGGATTGAACCCAGTGTCAGGCTCCACACTCAACAGGGAGTTTGAGGATTTTCTCTCTCCCTCTCCATCTGCCCCTACCCCCACACATGCACACACTCTCTCTAAAATAAATAAATAAGTCTTTTAAAGAAAATGGGAAGAGGACCTGAATAGACATTTTTCTGAAGAAGACATACAGATGGCCAGCAGACACATGAAAAGATGCTCAACATCACTCATCATCAGGGAAATGTAAATCAAAACCACAATGGGATATCACCTCACACCTGTCTGAATGGCTAGAATCAAAAAGACAAGAACTAACAAGTACTGGCAAGGATGTGGAGAAAAGGGAATCCTTGTGCACTGTTGGTGGGAATGTAAATTGGTGCAACCACCGTGGAAAACAGTATGGAGGTCCCCAAGTAATTAAAAATATAAATACCATATGATCTAGTAATTCCACTACTGGGTATTTACCCAAAGAAAATGAAAACACTAATTCAAAAAGATATATGCACCCCTATTTTATTGCAGCATTATTTACAATAGTCAAACTATGGAAACGAGCTAAATGTCCATAGATAGATGAATGGATAAAGCAGTGGTATATATACACAATGGAATATTACTCAGCCACACAAAAGAATGAAATCTTGCCATTTGTGACAACAGGGATGGACCTAGAGGGTATTATGCTAAGTGAAATAAATAAGTTAAAGACATACAAATATCATATGATTTAACTTATATGTGGAATCTAAAAAAATAAATGAACAAACAAAAAAACAGAAACAAGCTCATAAATACAAAGACAAACTGGTGGCTGCCAGAAAGAATGGGGGGGGTGAGGTAATAGGTAAAACAGGTGAAGGCATTAAGAGGTATAAACTTTCAATAATAAGAGTAAAATTTAAGCTGCTTAGCATAGTGCCCAGCACAAGTATTTACTCAATAAATGTTTTTATTATAGATGAAGAAATATAAGCTTATAATATAAAATCAGAAGAATACAGAAGTATAAAGGACAGAAGCCCTATACAATCCAAAGATAACTATGCATCATTAATATTCACACATGAATAATTAACATTTTCCCTTTGGTTGATTAGAATCTTCAGAGAAGGATCTTTCAGGTCATGGGAGAAATGTGCTGGCAGAATTCTAATAACCTAGTTGGGCAAGACAACTGAGAGTGTAGTATTCAATATGCAATTGTTTATTTCCATCTCTTTCCTTTCAGTACAGGAATCTTGCTTGCACCTGTGACTTGTGTCCCTCAGTTCACAGTACCTTTGTTTTACCTTCTCTATGAAATAAAATTCCAGTCTTCTAGAAGTGGATGAATAGTCACCCAGGTGCAGAGAATAGATTACTAAGAGGGTTACAATTGATTTTTATGCAGATTTATTCAGAGCTTTGATTAGACTCCCAGAAATACTGGGAAAGAGCTCAAGAAGAGATACCTAGTATTGGATATTATATCAACTCTTTTTTCCCATCATCACATATATATTTGTTCTTTCCCACACCCCTGACTCCAGGCCTCCACCATATTGCCCAGGCACCCAATTATACTAAGTCACCCATATTTTCCAATTCTGGGCAGATTCTCATGAAATCGTTCCTCCTCAAAATAAACAAAACAAATAAGCAAACAAACATGATTTATTTTGTTTCAGGACCCTATTCTTAGCTAGATAATTACTAAATTTAATAAAATACTTAATTTATCCGTTATTCTTATTACTGCATAGATATTTTTCATAACATGAAAGGATTCAGGGATAAGTTTAGTAATGTTTGCCAGTAGAGACTTAGCAGAAGCAAAAATTATAGGAAAGATGGTTGCATATCTTGCTTCAACTGAATGAGTATTTCAATAAATGAGCAGGGGGTGAAACAAAGTTAAGCAGAATTCAGGTTAGCATTTGATGTGGTGAAATTGGTGGTGAGTGACAGTGTGCATCAGAGTGTGGGCATCAAACTCATCCAAAAGGCATGGCTTGAGGGCAATCACAGATGGCAGGTGGCGATATACTAGGTCAGACAGATGTCACCACTGTGGATCCAGGTGCTTTTTCCATTTTACAGCCAGGGAATAGAGTGTAGCAGTAATGGGATCAAAGAAGTCATTAACTCTTAGGCTGAGTGTCAGGGCTTCATCAACACAGATGCAGAGCAGAACAAGGCTACAATTCTATCAGGCACGGATAGAAAGGCTAGGAAATATGGCGACATAGAGACTCTATGCTATCCAGAGAACATTCCTGGCACTATTGGGGAATTAGCTACAAGACTATTTCTAAAAGCTAGAGAGAGTTTCTCAGAGTGTAGTCCATGGATACTCTGGATTGAATTATAAAGTGAAAGTGTTATGAATACAGATTTTTTTATCTTTCTGGTTGGCTAAAGAGCTCATGAATTTTTTCTCTCACAAATGACAATGCAGGCATGCCAATCAGTAGTAGAAAATTGGGGCTTATATGGGGAGTGAGGTGTCATTTGTACAGCCCTCGATTTGAAATAAATGAATTGGCTAAAATGACTTACAAGTGGCATTTAAATCTATATAACCATGCAGGAATACCTTAAAACTTCTGATAAATGCAACCTCATGCTAAGTATCCAACTTTTTTTCAGAGAAGTTATTTTTATAATGAAGGATAAATGGGTTGCAAAAAAAAAAAAACAAAAAACAAACCTGAGTCACACGTAGCTTAAACTCAACTAAGTTGCTACAATTTGTGGATTTCTACTGAATCTAAGCATAGTCTAGCTTACTTTTCCTCAAAAAGTGATATAGGTAATGAAGTACTTTCTTGACTAAGCCAATGACAGGGCAATAGCTTGCAAAATCTTTGATTATGAGAACTTTTCTGTTTCATTATAAACATAAAGCATCAATGTTAGTGCACCAGAAAATTACTTAATTTGCTTCAGTCTAAGTGGTGTCTTCATTTTACAATTTAATGTGATAAGAGGAATTTCCTTCATCCTAAGATTAATGCCCAGAATTTTACACTTAAAAAAAAGTTTTAACGTTTAGTAAAGTAGCCCTAAAGAATAAATGTAAAAATCACATTATACTTTATAAATAAACTGGAATTTTGTTTTCATATTAAAATATATATAAGTAATAAAATGTTAAAGAATAATAATATTCAGCATGTTACCAATTGTAACACTTTGAAAACCAAATTTTCAGTTGTTTTGTTCCTCTTTATGTAGTTAACTAGAATTGATGCAAATGCTACTTGTGACCAGAAAAACTTATTTTCTAAAGCACTTGGAAAAAAATCAAGAAAAGCTACCTCTATAAAATGAAATACCATATGACAAAAAGAATAATGTACATATATGTTTACAAAAGGATGCCCAAATTTTTGAATAAAAAATTATAAAAACATATGATGCATGTCTTTCTCTGATTGACTTATTTCGCTCAGCAAAACACCCTCCAGTTCCATCCATGTCATTGCAAATGGCAAGATCTCATTCCTTTTGATGGCTGCATAATATTCCATTGTATATATACACCACATCTTCTTTATCCATTCATCTGTTGAAGGACATCTTGGCTCTTTCCACAGTTTGGCTATTGTGGACATTGCTGCTATAAACACTGGGGTGCTTTGGAGGGGTCCTTTGGATCCCCACATTTGTATCTTTGGGGCAAATATCCAGTAGTGCAATTGCTGGGTCGTAGGGTAGCTCTATTTTCAACT
>NW_027686614.1:0-366 GCF_054177405.1 Leptonychotes weddellii | reverse complement strand
TTATTTATTTGAGAGAGAGAAACAGAGTGTGCTCATGAGCAGGGGGAGGAGCAGAGGGAGAGGGAGGGAGAGAATCCTCAAGCAGACTCCCCGCTGAGTGCCAAGAGACCACAAGTCAAGGAGTACTGGCAGACTCCAGAAACTGGAGAAGGCAAGAAAATTGCTCCACCCCCAGAACCTCCAGAAAGGAATGTGGCCCGGCCAATATCTTTATTTTAGCCCAGTAAAACCCATGTTGGACTTCTGACCTCCAGAAATGTAAGATAATAAATGTCTGTTGCTTTTAAGCCACCGTCTTGGTGGTAATTTGTTACAGCAGTAATAGGAATCTACTACAGACTGCATATTAGATTATATTGTTGTATG
>NW_027686613.1:0-366 GCF_054177405.1 Leptonychotes weddellii | reverse complement strand
GGGACCGGGGGGCCCGTGAGACCCGGGCTGACCTGTGTGGGACTGGGGGGCCCGTGAGACCGTGGGACCGGGGGCCCGTGAGACCCAGGCTGACCTGCGTGGGACCGGGGGACCCGTGAGACCATGGGACCAGGGGGCCCGTGAGACCCGGGCTGAGCTGCGTGGGACCGGGGGGCCCGTGAGACCCGGGCTGACCTGCATGGGACCTGGGGGCCCGTGAGACCCGGGCTGACCTGCGTGGGGCCGGGGGGCCCGTGAGACCCAGGCTGACCTGCGTGGGACCGGGGGGCACGGCAGATGTGTACAAACATGTCTGGAGGGCCAGGAGCTACAGAGAACAGCCAACACAGGCATGTGTTGGGGAAG
>NW_027686612.1:0-366 GCF_054177405.1 Leptonychotes weddellii | reverse complement strand
TATACTCTCCTTTCTCTTGTGAAGAGAATTTTTAAGATCTACTCTCTCAGCGACTTTCAAATATACAATATAGTTAACTACAGTCACCACGTTGAAAACTACACCCTGATGATTTATTTAACTTATAGCTGGAAGTTTGTAGCTTCTGACCCCCTTCACCCACTTTTCCTATCACTCACCATCCGCCTCTGGCAACCATCCATCAGTCCTCTGAATCTAGGAATTTATTCCTTTTTTGTTTGTTTTGTTTCAGATTCCGCTTACAAGTGAGATCAAACAGTATTTGTCTTTCTCTGCCTGACTTACTTCACTTAGCATAATGCCCACGGGCCATCCATGTAGTCCCAAATGGCAAGAGTTCCTTCT
>NW_027686611.1:0-366 GCF_054177405.1 Leptonychotes weddellii | reverse complement strand
CCTTTCCTCATCTCTTCCAAGAGTCAGAGCAGAAGAGATCATTTCCAACCCTCTGCCTCAGAGCAGAGAGATTGCAGTCTGTTCTTCAGTGAGCTCTCCAGTCCACACTATCTCCGTTTCTGACTGTGTTGCTATAAACTGCAGCGTCCTGGGTTGTGCACCCCTCAGAAGTGCTCCCAATCCTCGCCTCCAGGTCGGGACATGGGGCACGTCTCTGCCCTTCCTGCTTCTAAAACTGCCAGCTGTCCCCAGTTCGCATGCACAGACCGGCCGCTCTAGGTTTCAGTCTGGGGGGCTGCCCTAAAGTCCTTTCTCTACCACTACCGGTCTGCAAGTCTGTGCCCCTTCCCCAGCGCAGGAGGCTAT
>NW_027686610.1:0-366 GCF_054177405.1 Leptonychotes weddellii | reverse complement strand
TCTCGCTCTCAAATAAGTAAAATTAAAACAAAGACCAAGTTCACTGCATTATTCAAGTTAAAAAAATAATGATTTAGACCTTGGCCTGGCAGACCAGATCGCCCCTCCCCAGCCCTCTCTCAAGATGTTCTGTTTATTCTATGATGAGCTAAGTATCTGCTGACATCGCCATTTACAAGCACGTTCTCACATGGCGAATGATTAGGTCCTAATCGCCTCGCACTGAAGTGGGGAAATAATTTGAATCCCTGTTGTACCAAGGAGGTAACTGGAGAGTGAAGAATGTGAGATTCTCGAGGTCACACGGCAGGAAAGTCACAAAGCCAGTGACTTTCCATTTCTCGGTCTAGGTCAATATGAATGCCG
>NW_027686609.1:0-366 GCF_054177405.1 Leptonychotes weddellii | reverse complement strand
TTTTTTTTTTTTAAAGATTTTATTTATTTGAGAGAGAGAGAATGAGAGAGAGAGAGCATGAGAAGGGGGAGGGTCAGAGGGAGAAGCAGGCTCCTTGCTGAGCAGGGAGCCCGATGCGGGACTCGATCCAGGGACTCCAGGATCATGACCTGAGCCGAAGGCAGTCTCTTAACCAACTGGAGCCACCCAGGCGCCCTGACCCATTTTTTTTGAAATGGTCATAATATCCAAGAGGAACTGGGTACCAGCATACATGCATAAGGATGTTTGTGGTATCATTGTTTACAATAGTCAAAAACTGGGAATGACCCAAATATCTATTAAATAAATAGTGATAAATTCATACCATGAAATACTATACACAAA
>NW_027686608.1:0-366 GCF_054177405.1 Leptonychotes weddellii | reverse complement strand
GGGGGGTAGCTTTGAGACCAGCGGATCTGGTCTGGAGCCCAGCCCCTCTACTCCCTAGCTGTGTGGTCTTGCAGAAGTCTGCCACCCTCTCTGAGCCTTCCCCTCCCCCCCTCAAGTGGGGCAGTAACAGTCATCAGGGAGTTGCTGTGACGGCACATGAGGGAACATAAGTCAAGCGCTTAGGACTCATACCTATCACATTCATTTTCTCGGTGGGTTCAATAATGCCCGTGCACCAACAGATCTGGATGCCAGGGTGTAGGCAGGGGAGGAGAGGCAAGGAACAGAAGCTGGGCATTAGAAGAGGGGCCACGGAGAGGGAGAAACAAACAGACTGTTTGGGAGAAGCTCTGCGCTCCTGGCCTC
>NW_027686607.1:0-366 GCF_054177405.1 Leptonychotes weddellii | reverse complement strand
TGACCTTTAGTGAATCACTTCACTTAACCTTTCCATCCCTCAATTTCCCTCCTCACCTGCACAGCAAGGAGAACATTGGTTCATCCAATGGTAAGAACTCATTGCGGTAAAATACGGAAGGCTCTTTGAACAGGTATCTATGTGGCCTTTCTCTGGTTCTTATTCTTTCGTTGCGGGCGGTGGGGAGGGGTCTACACAACCTGGCCCCCATCTCATTTCCTAATATTTCCCCACCATGTAGAGTTACCTCCAATCTAGTGACACCAAGCTAGTCCCAGGCTCCAAACCTGCCAACACCTTGATCTCAGACTTCGAGCCTCCAAAACTGTGAGAAAGTACGTTTTTGCTCTTTAAGCCCCCCAGACC
>NW_027686606.1:0-366 GCF_054177405.1 Leptonychotes weddellii | reverse complement strand
TCTGCAGGCCAACCTCACATTATTGCTCCATGAGCTGCAGGGGCTCAGCTTCCTGACACTTAACTCCCCGCCCTCCTGGCCACCCCCACGGTGCCCAGGGCATCCGGGCTTCCTGCTGTTTCTTGAATTACATGAAGCTCTTTGTCACCCTCGGTGTGCCCTCTCCCTGGCTCATCCTGGGCTGGCACCTTCTCAGCCTGAGGTCGCAGCTTTCCCTGACAGCCCCAGCAAAGAGAGCTGCCGTCATTCTGTCCCGTCCCTGCTTTACTTCACTTCTAGCTCTTAGCTTCCTGGAATCCTCTGACTGATTTATGCCTGTCCGTGGTCAGTCCGAGCCCTGGGGCTAAGGGTCTGTGCCGGGGGGGG
>NW_027686605.1:0-366 GCF_054177405.1 Leptonychotes weddellii | reverse complement strand
CCCACCAAAGAAGTCCACAACCTAATCCCTGGAAGTTGTTAATGTTACCATATGTGGCAAAAGAGACTTTGCAAATATGATTAAAGGTAAAGACTTTGAGATGGGAAATCACCCTGTATTATGCAGGTGGTCCCAATCTAACCACATGAGGCTCTAAAAGTGGAGAATCTTCTCAGATTGTGATCAGGGAGAGTTGTGAGGACAGATGAAGAAGGAAGGGTCAAAGACATGCAACCTGGCCAATACTCAACCTCACAGCACTGTCTTTGAAGATGGAGAAAGGGAACTATAAGTCAAGGAATGCATCAGCCTCTACAAGCTGGGAATGACCTCCGGCTGAGAGCCACCAAGAAAACAGGGACCTTG
>NW_027686604.1:0-7125 GCF_054177405.1 Leptonychotes weddellii | reverse complement strand
GCCTGTGTCTTTTGATTGGGGCATTTAGCCCCTTTACATTCATGGCAACTATTGAAAGCCATGAATTTAGTGCCATTGTATTGCCTGTAAGGTGACTGTTAGTGTATATTATCTCTGTTCCTTGCTGGCCTATGTTACTTTTAGGCTCTCTCTCTGCTTAGAGGACCCCTTTCAATATTTCTTGTAGGGCTGGTTTCCTGTTTGCACATTCTTTTAGTTTTTGTTTGTCCTGGAACCTGTTTATCTCTCCTTCTATTTTCAATGACAGCCTAGCTGGATATAAGTATTCTTGGCTGCATATTTTTCTCATTTAGTGCTCTGAATATATCATGCCAGTCCTTTCTGGCCTGCCAGGTCTCTGTGGATAGGTCTGTTGCCAATCTAATGTTTCTACCATTGTAGGTTACAGATCTCTTCTCCCGAGCTGCTTTCAGGTTTTTTTTTTTGTCTCTGAGTCTCATAATTTTTACTATTAGATGTTGGGGTGTTGACAGATTTTTATTGATTTGAGGGGGGTTCTCTGTGCCTCCTGGATTTTGATGCCTGTTTCCTTCCCCAAATTAGGGAAGTTCTCTGCTACAATTTGTTCCAATACACCTTCTGCCCCTCTTTCTCTTTCTTCTTCTTCAGGGATCCCAATTATTCTAATATTGTTTCATCTTATGGCATCACTATCTCTCGAATTCTGCCCTCGTGATCCAGTAGTTGTTTATCTCTCTTTTTCCCAGCTTCTTTATTCTCCATCATTTGGTCTTCTATATCACTAATTCTTTCTTCTGCCTCATTTATCCTAGCAGTTAGAGCCTCCATTCTTGATTGCACCTCCTTAATAGCCTTTTTTTATTTTGACTTGGTTAAATTTTAGTTCTTTTATTTCTCCAGCGAGGGTTTCTCTAATATCTTCCATGCTTTCTTTAAGCCCAGCTAGTATCTTTAAAATCGTCATTCTGAATTCTAGTTCTGACATATTACTAATGTCCGTAGTGATTAGGTCCCTGGCAGTCGGTACTGCCTCTTGTTCTTTTTATTGAGGTGAGTTTGTCCATCTTGTCATTTTGTCCAGAGGAGAATAGATGAATGAGAGAACAAAACGCTAACAGGGTAAGAACGACCCCAGAAAAATATACACTAAACAAATCAGAAGAGACCTGAAACCAGTGGGAAAGAAAAGGAAAGAAAGAAAAAAAAGAAAAAGAAAAAGAAAAGTGATCAAATATGATCAGGGTGGTGAATAGATCAGTGCCACACACTAGATTTTGGGCGTATTTTGGCCTGTTAGAAGAAACTGCCTCCCAAAATTTTAAAGAAACAAAAACTTATATATGTACAAAAATAAGGGTAAATATGATGAAGGGATGGAATATGAGTGTAAAGATGATAATTATAAAAGATTTTATAAAAGGAATTGATAAGAAGTTGGTTAAAAAAAGAAAGAAGAGAAATTTAAAAAAAGGGGGGGAGAGAATGTGATCAGGCAGGAGACTAGAACAAAGCCATACACTAGAGATTTAGGGTATATTTTCGTCTGTTAGAAGAAACTGTATCCCAAAATTTTAAAGAGAGAACAACTTATATATATATATATACCAAAAATAAGGTTAACTAGTATGAAGGGATAGAATATGACTCTAAAAATGAAAAATAAAAAAGATTAAAAAAAGGGGTTGATAATATGTGGGTTGAAAAAGGGAAAAAGAAAAAATAAAAAAAAATAGAAAAAGAAAAAAAAAGAAAATTAAAAAAATTAACTTTGAAAGGCTAGAGAATCATGGGGAAAAAGCCATGAATTCTATGCGCTGTATTCCCCTAGTGCTGGAGTTCTGCCGTTCTCATTGATCAGTAATCTTGGTCTTGGCTGGCTGTTCTTGCTGATTTTCTGGGGGAGGGGCCTGTTGCCATGGTTCCCAAAAGTCTTTGCTGGAGGTGGAATTCCCTGCCCTTGCCGGTCTGGGCTAAGTAATCTGCTCAGGTTTGCTTTCGGGTTTGCTCTCAGGAGCTTTTGTTCCCTGCAAGCTTTCCATACAGCTTTGGAGGATGAGAGTGAAAATGGCAGCCTCCCAGTCTCCACCCCAGAGGAGATGAGAACTTGGGGCCCCACTCCTCGGTGAGCCCCCAGAGGAAAGCAGTCAGTCACTCCCGTCTCCCATCTCTGGCTGCACTCCATGCTCACCCGGCCTGTGACCAAGTGTTTCTATCTCTTGTACCCGACCCCGTGTGAGTCTCCAAACCCAGCAGATCCCTGCAGTGCGCTCCTGCACCGCTCCTTCTGGGGGTGGAAGGGAAGTCTCTCTGGATCTGCCGCTTGTTGGGTCCCTGCTGGAGGAGCAGTGGCTTGTCTGTGCCGTGGATCACAGTTTATGGCAACCCTGAGCTGAGAGCCCGCGCCTCGGCTCCGTCACTGCAGCCGGCTTCCCTGCTCTGATACCTGGGAGCTCTGCCACATTCAGGCACCCCCTGGTCTTTCTGTGACCGTGAGCTTCCTGAGACCACACTGTCCCATGAGGGTTCCACCCCCCGCTTAGCCACTGGAGTGACGTCCCTCAGCGCAGCAGAATTCTAAAAGTTTGATTTTGTGCTCCGCTGCTCTATCACTTGCCGGTAGCAGCCGACGGAGGCCCCCTCCCCACCGTCCATCTTCCTGAATATCGCCTGGGATTCACTTCTCTGCACTCCTACCTTCCAGAAAGTAGTGGCTTTTCTGTTCAAAGAGTTGCTGCGATTCTTTTCTTTGATCTCCTGTTGATTTGATAGGTGTTCAGAATGGTTTGAGAGCTATCTAGCTGAATCCTGGGTCCAGACAAAATTTAGGTCTCCTGTATCTCCACAGTCT
The DNA here is from genome assembly GCF_054177405.1 of Leptonychotes weddellii. Lineage (NCBI taxonomy): Eukaryota > Metazoa > Chordata > Mammalia > Carnivora > Phocidae > Leptonychotes > Leptonychotes weddellii. The sequence goes on along the minus strand of NW_027686604.1, from coordinate 4,295 downwards.
TGGTAGTTTTATCTATTCACTGTCTTTTTCAGTTCTGTTTTAGATTTTCCTGGTCCTTAGCATTAGTAATGATTTTTTATTGAAACCTGCATATATTACATCATGAAACTCTGGATCTTATTTAGACCTTGTATTTCAATTGGTTTTTTCTTTTTTTTTTAAGATTTATTTATTTATTTTAGAGAGAGAGCGAGTAGGGGGAGAGGCAGAGGGAGAGAATCTCCAACAATCTGGGCACAATCTGTGCCCAGCAAGGAGTCCAACACAGGGCTTGAACACATGACCCATGAGATCATGACCTGAATTGAAACCAATAGTTGGGTGCTCAACTGACTGAGCCACCCAGATGCCCCTTAGTTTTTTTTTTTTCTTACACAGCTCTAGCAGTGTAAGATGTTGGAAGCACCATCTCATTTCTGTCAGATGGAGACAGAATTTCAGGTTCTCCACTTGGCCTCTCTTGACAATTAAGGTGAGGGATATTCCTTATTATTGCTGGACAGTTGTTGGAGTTCCAGCTCCCCTCATGGTGTTCACTGACACTACAGTGGGGGTAACATCCTCATTTTGCATGGTAGGTTTCTTAAGAATTATCCATGGTCAAAAATCACATTTTGGCCTTCTTAGGCAAACGAGTGATCAAATCCTGTCATGATGCTCCCTTCTCCAGGTAGAATTCATCATTGGTCATCCTGCCCTATACCAGAATCTTTATATTTCAGCCTCCCTACCACATAGTAGCTTCTGAAAGGTAATGTCCACACCTGGCTAACTTTTTAAAATTTATTTAAATTCAGTTAGCCAACATATAGTACATCATTTGTTTTTATATAATGCTAAATGATTCATCAGTTGTATATAACACCCAGTGCTCATCACATCATGTGCCCTCCTTAATGCCCATCACCCAGTTACCCCATCCCCCCTCACCTCCTTTTCTGCAACCCTCAGTTTGTTTCCCAGAGTCAAGAGTCTCTAGGGGTGCCTGGGTGGCTCAGTCAGCTAAGCGGCTGCCTTCGGCTCAGGTCATGATCCCAAGGTCCTTGGATCAAGTCCCACATTGGGCTCCCTGCTCACTGGGGAGACTGCTTCTCCCTCTGCTCCCCACTCATGCTCTCTCTTGCTATCTCTGTCTCTCTCTCTTAAATAAATAAATAACATCTTTTAAAAAAAAGGAGTCTCATGGTTTGTCCCCCTCTCTCATTTCTTCCCATCTGGCTAACTTCTATATCTAGATCCAAGTGTAGAAAAAAGTTTGCTATGTGTCAGTTATGGTTCTCTTCTTGTGTAACCTAGCTCATTGTATACTCTCTCATAGCCACAAATATGACCCAAATACTAGCCAGCTATCTTTGTAAATATCTATCACTGATCACAGAGAAGGGTTTGAAAAGGAGCAGAATAAGGTTGTGAGGTATAGTAATTAAAAAGGAAGGTCTGTCTCAAACTAGTTGTGAAATCTTGAAGAAGTTGCCTTATGACTCTGAGCCTCAGTTTATAACCTCTGGATATTAATAGCACTTACCTTATAGAATTTTTCTGAAATAATGAATTATTTCATGTAAAATCCTTAGCACTATATCTGTCACATAGTAAACATAGTAAAAAAGCGTTTTTTTCAGTGATTGCTGCAAATTCATGCTTTATATTTATGGCAGGCAGCCTCTAAGATGAGCTCCAATGATCCCTACCTCCTGGTATTTATGCCCTCATATATTTTCCTTCCCTGAATGCAGACTAGACCTAGTGACTCACTTCTAACAAACGGAATATGACAAAAATGATGAAATGTCACTTCAAAGATTAAGTTACAATAAGACTATGACTTTTGTATCACTCACCCTCTCTTGCCCGCTCACTTGATTGTTCTGAGGAAGACTAGCTGCCATGTTGTAAGCTACCCTATGGAGATGACCATGTGCAAAAACACTGGCGAGGTCTCTGGCCAAAATCCAGGCTTCAGTCCAACAGCCTGTGAGGAACTGAATCCCGTCAACAGCCTCTTGAGTGATTTTGGAAGTGAATCTTTCTTCAGTTGAATCTTGAGATGCCTGCAGCCTGGATCAACTTCATGACTGTAGCCTTTGAGAGACCTAGGACCTGAGAACTCACTAGGCCTCATCCCAACTTTAAAAAATATATATTATTATTGAAGTACAGTTGACATGAGCCTCACATATATTTCTGACTCACAAAATAAATGTTTACTTCGAAACACTAAATTTTAGGACGATTTGTTATACAGTATTAGGAAGAGGACTAAAATCCTAAGACCTGTTGGTGATGGCTTTTTAGAATCTTTATGCTCAGAAAGCTGCTCATTATGGCCATGTTTGTACATTAAGCTGCAAGAAAAATATGGATGGTAGAGACATGTGCCTCTTACGCTATGCCCTCTACCTGCTGCTCCCACCTGATGTTTACCTGGTTGAACATAATTTATAATAAGCACAGTATCTGAGGCTGAAGAGCAGAGTGACAGTGATATGGGGCAGAGAAAAGGAGAGAAAAGAATTAGGACTGACATTTTATGTCTTTTAAAAAATCTGACCTTTTGGAAATATCATTGTGTACATTTAAAATATTAATAAAGTCTCTTGCCGTTAGTAGGCGAAAAGGGTTGTTGTCATCTGTGACCTTTTATTGAAGTAAAAGAAAATTGACAGTTTTATTAGCAATAGAATATCACACGAGAAAATGCAAAGGAGGAATAAAAGCTGCCACCATAGCAATTAGTTACCTAAGTGGAATATCATTAGGCACCTGAGATTTTAAACAAGGGGAGCCTAAATGTGACTTTGAGCCTCCTCCACTGAAGCCAGTGTAAATTATGGCTACATTGAGAAGGCACTATTCCTACTCTATTTCCTTTGGAGAGATCATCTAAGTGTTTCTGTATTTCCTTTTTTTTTTTTTTAAATTTCAGCTGAGACATTTTCCTCAAGAAAAATCATGTAGAAGCTTCTGATCCCCTATGCACTGCTACCCATTTATATATCCATTCAACAAATATTTCTAAGTACTCACAATGTTCTTGACATTTTTCTAGGCTCAGAGGAATCAACAATGAATCAAAGAGATAAGATCCTTGCCCTTGGGGAGCTTATGTTCCAATGGGGAAGACAGAAAATAAGCAGGCACATAAATATATGTAACTTCTGTATTGAAAGAGCAAGATCTAGAAGGAACAGTCATAAAAATAACACCATTTTTCCCCTCTGCAACTTATTCAAACCCTCTGTGAAATTCATTCTTACTCTCTGTGGATGAAATATTGGTCCAGTCCTAGACCTTCTTCAACTCATATCATCACTCCAATGATAAAAATTTCTCTTATCACTATTAGACACAAAACAGTTTCATTTAAGTAATAAAAGTATCCAGTCCCCATGGACTAGTCAAAATTCTTCCTTTCATTTATAGATAAATCTTCTCACTTTACCAACTAATAGAAACAGCCACAATCTATTTCTCACCATGAGACTTTCCACCTGTCTAGCACTGCCTAGGAGACAGTTTCCAAAAGATTCTCTGAAGCCTCTATTAGACTGGGCCAAACACTGGTTGAGGGAGTGGAAAATCCAAAGCAAATCAATAGCTCCCCCCAAATTCTCTTTCTCTGAGATGTTTCTTCTTAATCTTTTCATATACTTGAGGTGAGTGTTGAGCTCAGGCCACAAAAACTTTTCTTCTCCCCAATATCCTATGCAAGATGTAGCTTTAACACTTAATTTTAGGATGTACAAGTACCTACCACCTAATGTTTCATGCTCAGTTTTTTAGGGCCTTAGCCAAATTAGAGACAGAACGGGCCTCAGTTAATCTATCTATCTATCATCTATCTATCTATCTATCTATCTATCTATCTATCTATCTATCTATCATCTATCTATCAATCTAATCTATCTATCTTTTATTGTATTTTCCAGGTAGTAAAAACAGCAATAATTTTAATTTAATAAAAAAAAAAGAAAGTATGGCATGGTATGTTATGTTATTGGGGTTTTATGCAAGCATTTTTGTTTTGTTTTGTTTTGTTTTGTTTTGTTTTATTCTTATGTTAATCTCCATACATTACATCATTAGCTCTAGATGAAGTGTTCCATGATTCATTGTTTGTGCATAACACCCAGTGCTCCATGCAGAATGTGCCCTCCTCAATACCCACCACCAGGCTAACCCATCCTCCCAGCCCCTCCCCCTAGAACCCTCACTTTGTTTTTCAGAGTCCATCGTCTCTCATGGTTCGTCCACCCCTCCGATTTCCCCCGCTTCATTCTTCCCCTCCCGCTACC
>NW_027686603.1:0-366 GCF_054177405.1 Leptonychotes weddellii | reverse complement strand
TAAATAAATCTTTAACAAAACTAAAGCTGTTACAAGCAATTATGATCAATTTAATATTTCAACAAAATTCGCATCAAAACAATAAATTTTAATTTACATTTCTGAGTCCACTGGTAAATATTGAGTAAATAAATAATTTTCAGAGCATTAGCTGTAGCACATTGCTTACTGATTTGTTTTCACCTTTCGAGTAATATATTTTTTAGATTATGTCTCTGAATTCAGTCCTTGTATATTAAAAATTATATCTCATGACATAACAAATATAATTGGTAGATTTTTAAACTTTAGAGAGCAATTTATTTTTGTGTACTAGTTCTAATAGCTTTTTGCTGCATGTGTAAAATCTTTAAGGTTTTTATTTAT
>NW_027686602.1:0-366 GCF_054177405.1 Leptonychotes weddellii | reverse complement strand
ACTTTCCTCTTAGGACTGCCTTTGCTGCATCCCAAAGATTTTGAACAGTTGTGTTTTCATTTTCATTTGTTTCCAGGAATTATTTTAACTCTTCTTTAATTTCCTGGTTGACCCATTCATTCTTTAGTTGGATGCTCTTTAGCCTCCATGTATTTGAGTTCTTTCCGACTTTCCTCTTGTGATTGAGTTCTAGTTTCAAAGCATTATGGGAATGATCCCAATCTTTTGGTACCAGTTGAGACCTGATTTGTGACCTAGGATGTGATCTATTCTGGAGAATGTTCCATGGGCACTAGAGAAGAATGTGTATTCTGTTGCTTTGGGATGGAATGTTCTAATGTATCTGTGAAGTCCATTTGGTCCAGT
>NW_027686601.1:0-366 GCF_054177405.1 Leptonychotes weddellii | reverse complement strand
TTTTATTTTATTTTATTATGTTATGTTAATTACCATACAATACATCATTAGTTTTTGATGTAGTGTGCCATGATTCATTGTTTGCGTATAACACCCAGTGCTCCATTCAATACGTGCCCTCCTTAATACCCATCACCAGGTTAACGAGTCCCACCCCCTTAAAACCTTCAGTTTGTTTCTCAGAGTCCATAGTCTCTCATGGTTCATCTCCCCATCCGATTTCCCTCTCTTCATTTTTCCCTTCCTACTATCTTCTTTTTTTTTTTAACATATAATGTAGTATTGGTTTCAGAGGTACAGGTCTGTGATTCATCAGTCTTATACAATTCACAGCGCTCACCGTAGCACATACTTTCCCCAATATCC
>NW_027686600.1:0-366 GCF_054177405.1 Leptonychotes weddellii | reverse complement strand
AGGATCAAGAAGTCGCTGGTCTTTGCCATGGCCGGTCTATAGAAAAGCCGCCCTTCCTGCTGCGGCCTGGAGGTCTTGCCAGAAGTGGATTCCCAGGCTCACCGGTGGCTGACGGGGGCCACGTGACCAGTCCTGGCCAACGGGACGTGGACAAAGAGAAGCACCCTACTTCCAGGTCTACCAGAAATCCCCTGTGGTCCTCCTCGTTCTCCCCTGCCTGACAGCCCATTCCGCCGCCCTTTGTGACCTTGGGAGCTACATTTTGAAAATGACAGAGAGCCCATTGACCTGGTCCCTAGATGAAAGCACCTCATGTCCTATATGGATTGGATCTTCTGTGAACGAGGAAGAGAAGTCTGTTGTTGT
>NW_027686599.1:0-366 GCF_054177405.1 Leptonychotes weddellii | reverse complement strand
TTTTTTAAAGATTTTATTTATTTATTTGAGACAGAGAGAATGAGAGAGACAGAGAGCACATGACAGGGGGAAGGGTCAGAGGGAGAAGCAGGCTCCCCGCCGAGCAGGGAGCCCGATGCGGGACTCGATCCCGGGACTCCAGGATCATGACCTGAGCCGAAGGCAGTCGCTTAACCAACTGAGCCACCCAGGCGCCCAAGACCTCCTGAATGTTATCTTAATTTTCAAGATTCCTCCTTAAATATATATTTATATTATAAATATAATGTATATTTTGCTATTTACTTTGGACAGAATCAGGTAATTCAAATGAAGTACAAATCAACCACATTTCAACAAACGAGGTAATTTAGCTATTTTAAATGA
>NW_027686598.1:0-366 GCF_054177405.1 Leptonychotes weddellii | reverse complement strand
TGAAGCTATCTCACCAGCCAGCGAGCTTCAGCCTGTATCCCTGATGTGGGTCTTTGAAATAGGCATCCTTCACTTCCAGAGAGTGTTGGACAATCTGGGGAGTGGGGGTGCTCAGTACAAGGAACCTCAGTGACCTGGCCCATACCCCCATGAGATATACATGTCTGGTGATGTGTCTGGAAACTCAGCTTGGAGAAATGGCAGGAGTATTCCAAGCATCTGCCCCTAGGAAAGAAAATTTGGGATGATCTGATAGCTACATGCAAAGAAAAAAATATGTGAATTTATTTTGTGTGTCTTCAAAGGGCAAAGCCAGGACTAACGGGTGGAAGATACAGGGTATAGGACTTAGAAATCACTGTAAGC
>NW_027686597.1:0-366 GCF_054177405.1 Leptonychotes weddellii | reverse complement strand
TTTTTTAAACATCTAATGTATTATTTGTTTCAGAGGTACAGGTCTGTGATTCAACAGTCTTACACAATTCAGAGCGCTCACCATAGCACATACCCTCCTCAATGTCTATCACCCAGCCACCCCATCTCTCCCACCCCCCAGCACTCCAGCAACCCTGTGCTTAAAAAAAAAAAAAAAAAGTAATTGGAAGAGCCATGTAAGATTCTTCCTTTAATGAAAGCTTCTGAGGGATTTGGCCTGAGTTTTTATTCCAGGACCAGCATTGTTACCCTTAGCAATCGTTTTGTTTATGAAGTTCTATGGACTGCTCTCAGACTACGAAAATAGGTTAGAGGGATTAGTACCAAAATTCTCAAATACTTCTTT
>NW_027686596.1:0-366 GCF_054177405.1 Leptonychotes weddellii | reverse complement strand
GCCTGGGTGGCTCAGTCATTAAGCGTCTGTCTTCGGCTCAGGTCATGATCCCGGGGCCCTGGGATCAAGCCCCACATCAGGCTCCCTGCTCGGTGGGAAGCCTGCTTCTCCCTCCTGCTCCCCCTGCTTGTGTTCCCTCTCTCGCTGTCTCTTTCTCTGTTAAATAAGTAAATAAAATCTTTAAAAAAAAAATTTGAACGCTATCAACTACTTATTTAAGAAGCTGCTAAATTTCTCTGGAGAAAGGCTACCAATGATTAAGAATACTTGTTTCTGTAGCTCTTAGCAGCCTTGGGACTTAATATTTTTAAATTTTTTTATTATTTGTTAATCTGATAAGGCAAACTATGGTACTTATATTTATTT
>NW_027686595.1:0-366 GCF_054177405.1 Leptonychotes weddellii | reverse complement strand
CCCCCACCCCCCAGGCTTCTTGCTGATCAGAAAAAGCCCTCTTCGTGCCCCCTGGTTTGAACTTCCATTTCCCAACTGTTTTAAATCCTAGGATCTTCCCTACATTAGGAAACGGATATCACAAAGGCACAATAGCTCCAGCTTGGGGATTCCATGTCTGAGGTTTGAAAAATAGAGTTTTTGTCCTTTATCCCTGTGGATATTTGAATAGGGACCAACCCCTGTGCATTCTACATGTGATCCCATCATACAAACTTTTTACCCTTAATCACATCTTCAAACAAAAAGATGTGGCATATTTTGGCTCAAAAAAGACCCTCATAAGTATTGGATGAATGGATGGATGGATGGATGGATGGATGGATG
>NW_027686594.1:0-366 GCF_054177405.1 Leptonychotes weddellii | reverse complement strand
AGGATCAAGAAGTCGCTGGTCTTTGCCATGGCCGGTCTATAGAAAAGCCGCCCTTCCTGCTGCGGCCTGGAGGTCTTGCCAGAAGTGGATTCCCAGGCTCACCGGTGGCTGACGGGGGCCACGTGACCAGTCCTGGCCAACGGGACGTGGACAAAGAGAAGCACCCCACTTCCAGGTCTACCAGAAATCCCCTGTGGTCCTCCTCGTTCTCCCCTGCCTGACAGCCCATTCCGCCGCCCTTTGTGACCTTGGGAGCTACATTTTGAAAATGACAGAGAGCCCATTGACCTGGTCCCTAGATGAAAGCACCTCATGTCCTATATGGATTGGATCTTCTGTGAACGAGGAAGAGAAGTCTGTTGTTGT
>NW_027686593.1:0-7125 GCF_054177405.1 Leptonychotes weddellii | reverse complement strand
AAGCAGGGGAAATCGGAGGGGTAGACGAACCATGAGAGATGATGAACTCTGAAAAACAAACTGAGGGTTCTGGGGGGGAGGGGGTTGGGAGGATGGGTTGGCCTGGTGGTGGGTATTGAGGAGGGCACGTTCTGCATGGAGCACTGGGTGTTATGCACAAACAATGAATCATGGAACACTATATCTAAAACTAATGATGTAATGTATGGGGATTAACATAAGAATAAAAAAAAAATCCTATTCCTGTGTTCAACCATTGTTTCCAAAATACAATGTTTATGTGTTAAGGGAGCATCCAGCATCAATCAAATATTAATTTGATTCCAGTCTATCAACCTGAGTTTCCCTTTCTCTAGGAAATCCTATTTCAGGGACCTCATTGTACTTTGCCAAGACCCCCCCCCTTTTAATCTAGGGGAGAAGCAGTAGTGACATTGTGTGAGGAGCCCAGGGGCTTCGAAAGAGATCTCTTCACCCTTTGTATCCCAATTCTGCACACCAAAATAAGAGTTGCACTTTACCTAAGTTCATGTTCAAATAAAGCCCAGGGCAATGTGACTATCTTAAGTTGTTAATTACAAAATTACAAAATGCCTTTCACAAGACATTTATAGGAAAAATTAAGTATGGTGGGCATTCAGTGCTCCATGCAGACTCAATTCCTTTTGTTAACTATGGGAAAAATATATAAAACTTACCATCTTAACCATTTTTAAGTCTACATTTCAGTATTTGATTTCACAACAATTAATATACTTATTTCCAGAACTCTTCATTTTGCAAAACTGAAACTCTATACCCATGAAACAACTCCCCATTTCTTTTTTCTCCTTCCTTCTAGTAACCACCATTCTTTCTGTCTATGAATTTGACTATTCTAGGTACTTCAACTAGAATCATATTTGTCTTCTTGTGATTGGCTTATTTCACCTTACATAATGGGTTCAAGATTCAACCAGGTTGAAGCTTGTGAACTTGTTTTTCAGAATTTCCTTTAAGGCTGAACAACATTCCATTGTATGTATATACTGCATTATGCTGATTCATTTATCTGTTGGATACTGGGTTGCTTCCACCTTTTGACTATTGTGAATAATGCTACTATGAACATAGGTGTACAAATCTCTCTTCAAGATCTTGCTTTAAACTCTTTTGGGTATAAGCCCAGAAGTGAATTGTTGGATCATATGGTAATTCTTTCTTTAGTTTTTTTGAAGAACCACTAATACTGTCTTCTGTAGTGACTACACCATTTTACATTTCCACCAACAACACACAAGTGTTCCAATTTCTTCACAAGCTCACCATTTATTTTCTGGTGTTTTTTTTTTTTTTTTGTCCAGAATATTTACTTTTTATTAGACATGAATAAAATTCTTTTTTTAATTTAAATTCAATTAGCCAACATATAGTATATCATTAGTTTCTGAGGTAGTGTTCAATGATTCATCAGTTGCGTATCACATCGCACATCCCCAGTTCTCATCACATCACGTGCCCTCCTTAATGCCCATCATCCAGTTACTCCATCCTCCCACCCACCCCCCCTTCCACAACCCTCAGTTTGTTTCCCAGAGTCAAGAGTCTTTCATATTTGTCTCCCTCTCTGTTCTTCCCATTCAGTTTTCCCACCCTTCCCCTACAATCTTCTGCACTATTTCTTCTATTCCACATATGAGTGAAACCATATGACAATTGTCTTTCTCTGACTTATTTCACTTAGCATAATGCCCTCCAGTTCCATCCACACTGATATAAATGGTAGGTATTCATCCTTTCTGAAGGTTGAATAATATTCCATTGTATATACTTGAGCAAATCATAGCTGAGAACTTCCCTAATCTGAGGAAGGAAACAAGCATTCATGTCCAAGAGTCAGAGAGGACCCCTCCCCAAATCAATAAAAATAGATCAACACCCTGACATATATTAGTGAAGCTTACAAATTTTAGAGAAAAAGAATCCTGAGAGCAGCTCAACATGGGGGGTTCCTTACCTACAGAGAGGAACATCAGATTAACATCAGACCTATCCACAGAAATCTGACAGGCCAGAAAGGGCTGGCATGATATATTCAGGGTACAAATGAGAAGAACATGCAGCCAAGAATACTTTATCCAACAAGGCTGTCATTCAGAATGGAAGGAGAGATAAAGAGCTTCCAGGACAGACAAACTGAAAGAATATGTGACCACTAAGCCAGCCCTGCAAGAAATATTAAGTGGGATCCTGTAAGTGAAGAGAGAGCCCAGGAGTAACATAGACTAGAAAGAAACAGACAAGCTACAGAAACAGGGACTTTACAGGCGATATAATGGCACTAAATTCATATATTTCAATAGTTACTCTGAATATAAATGGGCTAAATGTTCCAGTCAAAAGACACAGGGTATCAGATTGGATAAAAAAGCAAGACCCATCCATATGTTGTCTACAGAGACTCACTTTAGATCTAAAGACACCTCCAGACTGAAACTGAGGGAGTGGAGAACAATTTGCCATGCTAATGGACCTCTAAAGAAAGCTGGGATAGCAATCCTCATATCAGACAAATTAGATTTTAAACCAAAGACTGTAGTAAGAGATGAAGAGGGACACTGTACCATACTTAAAGGATCTACCCAACAAGATCTGACAAATATAAATATTTATGCTCCTAATTTGAGAGCAGCCAATTATATCAACCAATTAATAACCAAATTAAAGAAAGAGTTAGATAATGCAATAGTAGGGGACTTCAACACCCCACTCACAGCAATAGACAGATCATCTAGGCAGAAGATGAGCGAAGAAACAAGGCCATTGAATAACACACTGGACCAGAAGGACTTCACAGATATATATAGAACATTCCATCCTAAAACATCAGAATGCTCATTCTTCTTGAGTGCACATGGAACTTTCTCCAGAATAGATCACATACTGGGTCACGAATCAGGCCTCAACCTATACGAAATATTGAGAATATACCAGGCATATTTTCAGACCACAATGCTTTGAAACTTGATATCAATCACAAGAGGAAATTTGGAAGGAACTCAAACACTTGGAGGTTAAAGAGCATCCTACTAAAGAATGAATGGGTCAACCAGGAAATTAAAGAAGAATTTAAAAATTCATGGGAACTAATGAGAATGAAAACACATTTGTACAAAACCTTTGGGATACAGCAAAGGCGGTCCTAAGAAGGAAGCATATTGCAATACAAGCCTCTCTCAAAAAATTACAAAAATCTCAAATACACAAGCTAACCTTACACCTAAAGGAGCTGGAGAAGGAACAGCAAATAAAACGTAAACCAAGCAGAAGAGAAATAATAAAGCTTAGAGCAGAAATCAATGAAATAGAAACCAGAAGAACAGAACAGATCAACGAAACTAGAGGCTGGTTCTTTGAAAGAATTAATAAAATTGATAAACCTCTGGCCAGATTCATCCAAAAGAAAAGAGAAAGGACCCAAATTAATCATGAATGAAAGGGGGAGATAATGGCCCCTTAGAATACAGAAAATTTTAAGAACATATGAGCATCAGAATTTCATTCCAGGGGCAACTGCCTATTTGTTCCTTTGCTTGTTTGCTCTGATGGCATTGATTGGCAGCTCTAATCACTCTTTTGTGGAAATGAAAATTATAATGACATTTGCTCTAAGAAATTCATGAAAACAATTAAATGACTTTATTCACATATTAGTTAAAAAAAAAAACATATGAGCAACTACATGCCAACAAATTAGGCAATCTGCAAGAAACTGATGCATTCCTGGAAACTTATAAACTACCAAAACTGGTTTCTGTGTTTTGTTTTGATAGTAACCATCCTAATGGGTGTGAGGTGATAGCTCATTGTGATTTTTATTTACATTTCCCTAATGATTGGTGATGTTAAGCAGCCTCATGGGCTTGTTGGCCATTTGTATATCATCTTTGGAGAAATACTCAAGTCCTTTGCCCATTTCTAAATTGGGTTGTCTGTTTTGTTGAGTTGGTGTGATTTATGTATTCTGGAAAGTAGCCCCTTACCAGATAAATGATTTGGAAATATTTTCACCCTTCCATTGGGTCACCTCTTCACTCAGTTTATTGTGTCCTTTGCATACAAGTTCTAAATTTTGATGTAGTTCAACTTATCTATTTTTGCTCTTATTGTATCTAAGAAATCCTTACCAATCCAGTGTTATAAAGCTTTCCCTTTATGTTTTCTTCTAAGTTTCACAGTTTTAGCTTTTAAGATGTTTAGGTCTTTGATTCATTTTAAGTTCATTTTAAGTTATGCTGTAAGGAAATGTTCCAACTTCACTCATTTGCATGCAGATATCCAGTTTTTCCAGTACCATTTGTTGAAGAGACTGTTCTTTCCCCCACTGAATGGCTTTTGACACCCTTGTCAAAAATCATTTGACCATATACGTGAAGGTTTATTTCTGGGCTCTCTATTTGTCCATAGGTTTGTCTTTATGATAGTATCTTATTGTGGCTTTATAATAAGTTTTGAAATTAGGAAGCGTAAGAACTCCAAATTTGTTTTTTTAATTTTTTTTATGCAAGTATAATTAACATACAGTATTAGTTACAGGTGTGTAGTGATTCAACCATTCTATACATTTCTCAGTGCTCCAGATAAGTGTACTTTTTTTTTTTTTTAAAGATTTTATTTATTCACTTGAGAGAGAGAGACAGAAAGAGCACAAGCAGGGGGAGTAGCAGGCAGAGGGAGAGGGAGAAGCAGGCTCCCCGCCAAGCAGGGAGCCCAATGTGGGACTCGATCCCAGGACTCCAGGATCATGACCCGAGCCAAAGGCAAATGCTCAACCATCTGAGCCACCCAGGTGCCCCTTGATAAGTGTACTCTTAATCCCCTTTATTTCACCCATCTCCCTACCCGCCTCCCCTCTCACAACCACCAGTTCTGTACTTAAGAATATTTTGTCTTGTTAAATTTTACGTATGAGTAAAATCATATGGTATTTGGTCTTTCTGACTTATTCTTTTTCAAGATTTAGCTATTCAGGTCCTTTAACATTTGTGAATTTTATGATGGATTGTTTTTATTTCTACAAAAACACCATTAAGATTGATAGGGATTGCAAGAAATCTGTACATCAATTTGGGCATATTAATATCTTAATATTCTAACTTATGAACATGCGAGGTCTTTCTGCTTATTTGTGTCTTTAATTTTTTCAGCAGAATTTATAGTATGCCAAACTCTTGTCTAATTGGTTAAGTTTATTTCTATGTATTTTATTTTTGATGCTATTGTAAATGTAATTGTTTTCTTTTTCAGGTTGTTTATTGTTCATGTATAGAAATACAACTGAATTCTATTTTTTATATCCTGCAACTTTACTGAACTCACTATTGTAACATGTTTTTGTGTGGAATCCTTAGGATTTTCTACATGGAAGATTGCTAACAGATAATTTTACTACTTTCAATTTGGATGCCTTTTACTTTTTTCTTGATTTCTCTAGGAAAAGCTTTCAGTTTTTAACGATGGAGTATGACAGTATGATGCTAGCTGTAAACTTACATATATAACCTTTATTATGTTGAGATAATTTCCTTTTATTTCTTGTTTTTATCATAAAAGGGTATTGAATTGTGTCAACTTGTTTGCATCAATGATTGTGTAATTTCCCCACTTTTCTTCTTCTTTCTTCTTCTTCTTCTTTTCTTCTTTCTTCTTTCTTCTTTTTCTTCTTCTTTCTTCTTCTTTTTTTTTTTTAAAGATTTTATTTATTTATTTGACAGAGAGAGACACAGTGAGAGAGGGAACACAAGCAGGGAGAGTGGGTGAGGGAGAAGCAGACTTCCTGCCAAGCAGGGAGCCCGATGTGGGGCTCGATCCCAGGATCCTGGGATCATGACCTGAGCCGAAGGCAGACGCTTAACGACTGAGCCACCCAGGCACCCCTCTTCTTTCTTCTTCTTTCTTCTTCTTTCCTCTTCTTCCTCTTCTTCCTCTTCCTCTTCTTCCTCTTTCCCCTCTTCCTCTTCCTCCTCTTCCTCCTCTTCCTCCCCCCTTCCTCCCTCCTTCCTCCTTCCTTCCTTCTCTTCTTCTTTCTCTTCTTCTTCTTCTTTTTTTTGAGAGTGTGCACCTGAGTGTGAGTGGAGGGAGGGGCAGAGGGAGAGGAGAGAGAGGAATCCCAAGCAGACTCCTTGCTGAGTACAGAGCCTGATGCAGGGCTTGATCTCATAACCCTGAAATCATGACCTGAGCCAAAACCAAGAGTCTGATGCTTAACCCACTGAGCCACCCAGGCGCCCCTCCCTGTTTCACCTGTTAATGTCGTATATTGATCTTTCACATGTTGAACCACCCTGGAACTCTAAGAATAAATCCTGCTTGGTCATGTGTATAATCCTAATGTGGTGATGAATTGTTTGCTAGTGTTCTGCTAAAGTTTTCCACATCAACATTCATCATAATATTGATCTGTAGTTTCCTGTGTCTTTTTTTTTTTAAAGATTTTATTTATTTATTTGAGAGAGAGAATGAGAGAGAGCAAGCACATGAGAGGGGGGAGGGTCAGAGGGAGAAGCAGACTCCCTGCCGAGCAGGGAGCCCGATGCGGGACTCGATCCCGGGACTCCAGGATCATGACCCAAGCCGAAGGCAGTCGCTTAACCAACTGAGCCACCCGAGCGCCCCAGTTTCCTGTGTCTTTATATGGTTTTGTAATCAAGATAATGCTGGTTTCATAGAATGAGTTTGAGCATGCCCCCTCCTCTTCAATTTTTTGGATGAGTTTTAAAAGTATTTGTGTTAATACTTCTTTACATGTTTGGTAGAATTCACCAGTGAAGTCATTTGGCCCTGGGCTTTCTTTGGGAAAAGAAAAGATTCAACCTCTTTACAATTCATAAATCTGTTCAGATTTTCTATTTGTCCATGATTCAGTTTTGGTGGTTGTTTCTAGTAGCTTATGTATTTCGTCTAGATTATCCAATGTAGTTTTTTTTTTAAGAATACTATATTTTTGGGCGCCTGGTTGGCTCAGTTGGTTAAACAACTGCCTTCGGCTCGGGTCATGATTCTGGAGTCCCGGGATCGAGTCCCACATCGGGCTCCCTGCTCAGCGAGGAGCCTGCTTCTCCCTCTGACCCTCCCCCCTCTCATGTA
>NW_027686592.1:0-366 GCF_054177405.1 Leptonychotes weddellii | reverse complement strand
GTGATTAACATAACAATAAAAAATTTTTAAAAATTTTTAAAATTAAAAATGTATATATTTAAGATGTACAACTTGGTGATTTGATATATGTATACACTGCAAAATATTCACCATAATTAAGCTAATTAACGTACCTGTTACCTCACATAGTTCCCACTATTTCTCTTTGTGTGTGTGTGTGTGTGTGTGTGTGTGTGTGGTGATAACACTTAAAATCCACTTCCTTAGCAGACTTCAAGTTTACAATATAATATCGTTAATTATGATCACATTGTCCCTTACTGCCTCTTACTATGTCTTGTTGTTTTTACCTTCTCAACATTTCTCAAATCTGCCTACTTCTTACCATCTCCATAATCACCACCC
>NW_027686591.1:0-366 GCF_054177405.1 Leptonychotes weddellii | reverse complement strand
TCTCTGCGACTCTTGTTTAACTCAAATATGTAAAATCAGCATGGTTCTCTGGTACTGTGCGGTCATATATATGCTAGACGGTGTCTCTGTTCCCCAAGAGCAGGAAAGCATCCCATTTCAAAATATTACATTTACAAGGCTTTTTGGTCCAAATGTTACATGAAATGTTACGAACTGGGCGTTTTTAAATTTGATTTAAAACCTTTACGGTTAGGGTTAGGGTTAGTATGCATCCTCTAGGCTGAAGTTGTATACAGTACTGATCTTTTGGGGTGAGATTCAAGGACACGGTTCAGCAGTAGATTTCTGTTTTGCCTTTAGTGTGTGGTGGGGGGGTGGGGTGGGGAGGGGGGTGTGTGGAGGGTT
>NW_027686590.1:0-366 GCF_054177405.1 Leptonychotes weddellii | reverse complement strand
TGTCCTCTTTACCCTCCTTGCTCCCCCCATCCCTAGTCCCCACCTCTGCCTGTACTGTCCCCACTGTCCACTCCGATCTCACTGCTCCGTGCTGGCCTTTGAGAGGCACGTCTGCAGCAGAAATACGGCAGCTCCCGCTTACTGTGCACTGTGTAGGGTTGAACAACTTGGTATGCATCACCCTAGTTAACCTTCCCCATGACCCCACAGTAACAGTAAGTACTGCTGTCGTCTTCCTGTTAGAGATATATCGGGACCCTGAGGCTCCAAGATCCTAAACACTGACCTGCCCAAAGCCACAGTCTGGTGCAGGCAGGACTTGAACTCAGTTTAAGCCCAGAGCCTCCACTCTTAACCAGTAGTTGC
>NW_027686589.1:0-366 GCF_054177405.1 Leptonychotes weddellii | reverse complement strand
GCCCATGAGCCTAGGAAAGAAGTTATGAGATTAAGATGGGGAAGTTGGAAAAGGCAGCTTGTAAGTTAATCATGTTGAGTTTGATCTATAAAGAGAGATCCAGATATAAATGTCTCACATGCTGCTGTGGTTGTCAGAAACCAACCTCAGCCTCATTGGGAAAACATAAAGGGTTAATTGTAAATCAGCTTAAATAAGAGTATCTCGAAGTCTCTGTGTGGTTTTGAGTATGTAAACTTACTGATATTGGCGATATTCTCCATGGGAAATTGGTAAAGCCCATTGGTGAACTGTGAAAGACATGGGCTACAGTTTGGATGACAGGACAATAGAGAGAAATAGCTAGAACCCGTTTTTTTTTTTTTT
>NW_027686588.1:0-366 GCF_054177405.1 Leptonychotes weddellii | reverse complement strand
TGATGTTTACTTTATTAGGTATTAATATAGGCAATTCTGCATTCATTTGATTAATATTTTTTCATTAACTCCCACATATCCCCATCCCCTTCCCCAATTACAATGTATTTTCCTTAAAATTTTCATCTACATACATTTAGAACCATATCAGACAATATTACAATTTTTGCTTCAGCCACAGACACAATGTGGAAGACTCGAAGGAAGGACAGTCTACAGTATGTAATTTTATCTTTACTTACAGTGTTTTTTCATCCTTCCTGATACTCCAAGTTTCCTCCTCATATTGTTTCCCTTCTGTTTAAGAGCTTCCTTTAGCCATTTCTTTAGGGTAGGGCTGTTAGCAACAAATTATTTTAATTTACC
>NW_027686587.1:0-366 GCF_054177405.1 Leptonychotes weddellii | reverse complement strand
TTTATTTGTCTGAGAGAGAGAAAGAGCACAAGCAGGGGGAGCGGCAGGCAGAGGGAGAAGCAGACTCCCCGCTGAGCAGGGAGCCCGATGCGGGACTCGATCCCAGGACCCTGAGATCATGACCTGAGCCGAAGGCAGGCACTTCACCAACTGAGCCACCCAGGCGTCCCTATGGCATTATTTCCTACAGTCACCATGCTGTACACTGCATCTCCATGACTTATTTATTTTTTAACTGGAGGTTTATACCTTTTGGCTCCCTTTACCCATTTTGCCAATCCCTTGGCCCCCTATAATAAATATTCTTAAATGTCTTCTTTATGTTTTCAATTAAGATTCATGGGGGGCGCCTGGGTAGCTCAGTTG
>NW_027686586.1:0-366 GCF_054177405.1 Leptonychotes weddellii | reverse complement strand
TAAATAAATCTTTAACAAAACTAAAGCTGTTACAAGCAATTATGATCAATTTAATATTTCAACAAAATTCGCATCAAAACAATAAATTTTAATTTACATTTCTGAGTCCACTGGTAAATATTGAGTAAATAAATAATTTTCAGAGCATTAGCTGTAGCACATTGCTCACTGATTTGTTTTCACCTTTCGAGTAATATATTTTTTAGATTATGTCTCTGAATTCAGTCCTTGTATATTAAAAATTATATCTCATGACATAACAAATATAATTGGTAGATTTTTAAACTTTAGAGAGCAATTTATTTTTGTGTACTAGTTCTAATAGCTTTTTGCTGCATGTGTAAAATCTTTAAGGTTTTTATTTAT
>NW_027686585.1:0-366 GCF_054177405.1 Leptonychotes weddellii | reverse complement strand
GAACCAACTGAACTACATTTGTTTATTCATTCAGGCAATGAGTATTTGTTGGGGGCCTGCCATGTGGCGGCATTGGTCAAGGCTCTGGGGCTGCAGCAGTGACTGAGGACCCTGCTCCCCCATTCCCTCGTCCTCCTCGGCCTAAAGTTCCCAGTCCCACTGGCTTCTTACTATAGGACACTGAGCACTTTCTCCTGTGACTTCGACCTATTCTTCATTTGCCCCTCGTTGACATTTTTCATGCTCAAATTTCTTCTGTCTTAAAAAAAGAAAAAAGAAAAAGCCCCTCGCCTTGGGCACTGTCGCACTATCAAAATGTCAAATGCACATGCCCTTTGACCCCACAACTCCATTTTAGGAACTTGT
>NW_027686584.1:0-366 GCF_054177405.1 Leptonychotes weddellii | reverse complement strand
TGAGGAAGCAGCACTTGAGAAAACAAGGAGCATTTTGTTAAAGACTCGGAGTTCCACTAACGGGTAGGAATTTTTTTGCACATATTTCTATCTCTCCTGGTTATTAAGTGGTTCTATTGTTTTATTTCAGCAAGCCAAATCAAATCAAAAAAAGTATTTTTTCCTGAATGCCTACTGTCTCAAGGAGCTGAGCTAGATGATGAATAAGATAGAAAATTGAATCATAAAAATCTTTGGCCCTCAAATAATTTCTATTGAATAGGGTAGAAAAGATACATATATCAACAATTTTAATACAAGGTAGAACCTTGTTAATGTCACAGGTGAAGTATAGATTAAAGTTCTACCAAAGTTAAGAAGAGGAAG
>NW_027686583.1:0-366 GCF_054177405.1 Leptonychotes weddellii | reverse complement strand
TTTTGTGACTTTGGGCCCCTCTCCTCCGCGCCGCCATTGCCAGACTTTTGAGTGCCCTCTGATAGGCCAAAGGCAGAATCTGAGGAGTCATGGATGGTTTTCCTTGCCATATGATGTGCATTTCCAGAGGCTCCAAGGGGGAGGAATTAATTGCACACCTGGAAGGTAGAGTTCATGCCTTGTTCCGCTTTGCATCCCAGCAGCCGACATGGTTCCTGGAACAAAGGAAATGACAATAAATGTTGAAATGCAAACGTTTACTGGCAGAATTCCCATCCCTGTGAGACTAGCTTAGATTTGTCTCTGGATACGGTCCTCCTTCAGATCTTATCGGTAGGGATACGAGGCCCTCCTCTTAAATGGCAA
>NW_027686582.1:0-7126 GCF_054177405.1 Leptonychotes weddellii | reverse complement strand
TTAGTCACCATATATCATTAGTTTTTGATGTGGTGATTGCTCGGCATCAGGGAAATCCAAATCAAAACCTCAATGAGATACCACCTCATACCAGTCAGAATGGCTAAAATTAACAAGTCAGGAAATGACAGATGTTGGCGGGGGTGTGGAGAAAGGGGAACCCTCGTACACTGTTGGTGGGAATGCAAGCTGGTGCAGCCACTCTGGAAAACAGTATGGAGGTTCCTCAAAAGATTAAAAACATAACTACCATATGATCCAGTAATTACACTACTGGGTATTGACCCCAAAGATAAAAATGTAGTGATCCGAAGGGGCACATGCACCCCAATGTTTACAGTAGCAATGTCCACAATAGCCAAACTATGCAAAGAGCCTAGATGTCACTGACAGATGAATGGATAAAGAAGATGTGGTGTATATATATACAATGGAATACTATGCAGCCATCAAAAAAAAAAAAGAAATCTTGCCATTTGCAACAACATGGATGGAACTAGAGGGTATTATGCTAAGCCAAATAAGTCAATCAGAGAAAGACAAGTATCATATGATCTCACTGATATGAGGAATTTGAGAAACAAGACAGAGGATCATAGGGGAAGGGAGGGAAAAATGAAGACGAAACCAGACAGGGAGAAAAACCATAAGAGACTCTCAATCTCAGGAAACAAACTGAGGGTTGCTGGAGTGGAGGGGGGTGGGAGGAATAGGGTGGCTGGGGGATGGACATTGGGGAGGGTAAGTACTATGGTGAGCGCTGTGAATTGTGTAAGACTGATGAATCACAGACCTGTACCCCTGAAACAAATAATATATTATATGTTAATAAAAAATTTTTTAAAAATGGGATAAAAGCATATTATTTAAATATATATATTGTGTTGATGAGGATATATTAAAATTATTTCAACTTTCTCAACTACTGTTAAGTAGATGAAGCGAGGTGTCTCTAAATGAAGCAATAATCAGTATAATTATAACAATTTGGTAAGTGATAGTAGAGTCTCTCAGGTATCTTTGATAAACAGGTGGTTTCCAGTTTTTTTAATTCAACAAAACTGATGGTGGACCTTGAGTTATTAACTGACAGGTAAAAATTACTGAGAAGAGAGAAAATGTAATTTTTAGCATATAACTTGAAAACCTTTCAAAAAGCTGAGTGACAATGCTATACTAGAAGAAGAAAAAACCCTTCCATTCCCATCTACGTTTTTACATGAAGAAAGTTTCTCATTGGCTACATATATTAAAAAAAAAAAACTAATGCAGAACAGTCTCATTTGTCCAAAAGTCATGTCCATCCACAGAAAACGGAATTGAAACCAATGACCTGATCCATTTCATTCAGAACTCTATTTCCAGTAAAAACTTAGTTATGTTTAATAAGCATTTGTCAAAATTTACAGTGTATTTGTTCTTTACATATTGGGTACCATTAATCATTATAAAGAGAATTCAATCCAGAAGAATTTTTTATCTTTAAAGCCTTACGTTCACAGAAGATTGCACATTGTTGTTGCAGAGAAATATATTAGGCTGAACGATAAAAGACTTTCAAGCATCTAAGTCTATTACATTAGTATAAAATTCTGTGGGGGACCTAGAATGGCAATAGGAGTTCAAGGAGATAAAACGACAACATAAACTTTTTGACTAGTAAAGAAGAGCTTCATATAGTTTTTCATGGATGACAACAGGCCTAAAATAGGTATGGCATTTAGATTCACAGATAAAGACTGCTACGCTCTTGAACATCAATATTCATCCTATGTTGAAAATCACATCCTTTGCAATTATTTAAACTTTGGATGAAAAGTGTTAGATGTCAAGTAAACCACGTATAAGAGGATTTATAGATTTTCAAAATTATTTTAGGGGGACACAAGTGAGAGTTTGACAACCACTGTATAACAATGTCCCATTCATTCCTCCACCCAAGGCAGTCGGGTCCCGGGCACAGCGAGGGACGCTTAGGAGGATGTCCCCATCAATAGCTGCAGTAAGCATCAAAAGGAGATGCAGACTGTAGGGCTCCTCGGAGCTCTGCACGTGTGACTTCTTGGTATTGCTCTGACAACACAACATTTAAGAACAGAAGTGGATCCTGGGGCGCTGGGGGGCAGGGACAATCAGACCAAGAGTATTCCCTTTTCATCATGCCTGAAGAAGGTACCAGCCTTCTTCCTGTTTATAAGAGGATGGCCAATAATTTGAACAGTTCAGGAAGGAAAAAGCTTAATGAGAGATACTCATTGATGAAGCCCATATCACAAAGTAGACCCCAGAGGGGAAGTCCTCAGTGGATGCAGGACTGCCCCCTAGGGGACATTTCAGAATGCTATTTTTGGGGGGTTGTTCCAGTGACTAGAATTTAGTGCTCAGAGGGTTGGGAGACTCCCACTGTCCTGCAGTGCACAATCAGACCCTCCCACCCGCTGAAACAAAAATTTAATGTCCTGCTGGTCACTCACATAGGTGAAAACTTGTTCATAATGATCTGCCATGAGAACCTGCTTTCATGTTTACCTATAAACAAAAAGAACTTTCTGTACAGTTTTATCATATTCTTAATTTTCCAAGGATGTTACCACCATGTAAATCAAGGGGAGATGGGTAAAGTCCAAACAAAGTAGACAGATGTTTCCCATTATGTAAAATCACATCACCTAAGGCAACACCATTTGCGCTGTCTGAGATGCCGAAGGCCACATGCCCTCACAAGCCAGTCTGCTGCGCGGCCATCATACGCCTGATTTCCGTGCAGGTGCATCGAACTACCTCACTGTCTTCAACACTCGTCTATGAGCATGTATTAAAATGCACATTACTTTACTTTACTTTTTGTCTGTTTTATTATGTTTAGATTATATTAATTTCTTTCTTTCTTTCTTTCTTTTTTTTAAAGTAATCTCTACACCCAACGTGGGGCTTGACCTCCCGTTCCCAGATCAAGAGTCGCACACTCTACCAATGGAGGCAACCAGGCGCTCCTAAAGTTATGTGTGTAGATTGGTTACAGAGTCTAAGAATTTAACTTTAAGAGGTTAAATGACAGCAATACAAAATATTTATTATAAAAAGAGGTATGGACAAGGATGACCCTTTCACTTAGGCTAAGTGAAAGAAGCCAGACACAAAGGGCCAAGTATTATATGAGTCCATTTATATGAAACATCCAGATTAGGCAAATCTGTAGGGTTTGCCTAGGGCTCGGAGGAGGATTGCTAATGGGGATGGGATTCCTCTTTGGGATGAGAAAAATGTTCTCAAATTGACTGTGTTGATTGTTCCACATGTGTGAATATAATAAAAACCACTGAATTGTATACTTTAAATGGCTGAATTGTATAATTCACATCCTATTGTCTCAAAAAAGGTGGTGGAAAAAAAAAACTTTGGTATGGGTCTAATTTTGTTGGCAACCACGACTTTATTTAGAGTTACTCACATGGCAAGGAGCTGCTGGAGACAAGGCAGGCCAGAACACCGTGGTGGGAGTCCTGCCGTGTTAAAACCGTGCTTGAACTTACAGAGCATTTCTGGTATTTAGACTGTGGACAGTTTCAGTTTTAAAGGACATGCAAATGGCAATAATCATAGGTGAGACTTTCTAAAATAGAATCTGTCTCAGATTAGAAGTAAATACCATGACTTCTATGATTGAGAAAGACATAAATAACACAGACCATACCAATAGCAGTCCTTTGAAACCCTCCAGAGCCAATTAACACTCTGAAAAAGCATTAAAACATAACCTGTTGTAGGAAGTATATCGTCAGGCCATGTAATACAGCCCCCACAGCAACAAAAGGAAAAATAGAAGGGGAAAAATACACATGAATGCCCAAATAGCACCCACCACCAATAATCACCTAGTTAAGAGAAAACCACATCTAGGGATCATGTTCCCTCACCTCTAGTTATGAGGTGGGTATGAGCCAGAGCATGAAATGGCTAATGTATTTTGAAATCAGAAAACTAGCTCCAAGGAACTAAGATTTACTAGCATGTGAAACCACACAGACACACACATACCACATACTTTTCCCTGGCGATGTCATACTTTGATTACCTGAAATGTATTTATTTGTTAACACAGGCAGTTCTCCCCTTGCGTGCTGCATGTTAGCTGGCCCTCAAGCAGGGGGGAACTGTGTCCCCGCAAACCCCACAAAAGCAAGGTCATGGCTCTGACGTGCCCAGCTTTCAACGAACCTAGCTCCATGCAAAGTAAGGAATGCTTTGTACTGAAACAGGTCCACTGATGTTTTTAGGTCTTCGCTGCTACGGAAATTCGTTTAAAAGCTATCTCTTGCTCGGCACGGCCACTTCCTAGCCAGGCACCTAAGGCATGCTGGTTTTACGTGAGTTGCTTCAGCAACAAGAAAATGAACAAGCCCTCAGATCCTTTCTCCTTCCCTTTCTTTCTGTCCCACTCTATCCCAAAGCTGGGGATGGGAAGGCAGGAGGCAGGAGTGGGGTAGGAGAAACACACAGAACCTCCAGCTCCTTGCTCTGTCCTCTCATCACTTGTCCTGTTCCAAAGAGGCCCCTAAGGACTCATGTTGGCGTTTTGTCCAAGCACTTACGTGAGGGAGCCTGGCCCAGCTCTGAGACCAGCCAGTCGGAGCGAGCCCGTGGTAAAACAGTGCGCCATCGTGCCAAGGCCCTGGCATCGACGCCTGCTTTGTTCGCCCACTGCAAACCTCCAGGGCCTTCCCTGGGGCTCTCTAGATGCTCAGAGCTCTGTCCGTGTCGGCATCTCAGGGGCCCAGGTTCTGCTTGCTTTGTACGAGCTCCCCTTGTCAAAGCGGGGTAGTCCTCTTCGCCCCACAAAAGCCCAGCTCTTAGCTTGCCATCACTGAGCTGGGGGCCCTGTTTAGTTTTTAATTTATTATTATATTTTAAACATTTCCACTAAATATTGAAAGTCATTAAAAATTTCTATAAAAATCCCATTGGTTGCCCCTATGCTTAATAAACCTTATGTCTTCATGAGCATGACTAAGTATCCTGTTTATTGTCTTCTCCTTTCTCCGGTTTTCATAGTCAATTCTCTAACCCAGCTGGAATCTATTTGGATATATCTCCAAAATACAGAAAACTCCAAAAGTAGCTACTGGCTAAGCATGACTTGAACTATAAAGTCGGGACTCTCTCCGTCACCACCTTTTTCTAAGAGGAGCCACAAGGTTGGTAAAATTGAGGTTGGAGGGCGCCTGGGTGGCTCAGTTGGTTAAGCGACTGCCTTCGGCTCAGGTCATGATCCTGGAGTCCCAGGATCGAGTCCCGCATCGGGCTCCTTGCTCAGCAGGGAATCTGCTTCTCCCTCTGACCCTCCCCCCTCTCATGCTCTCTCTCTCTATCTCATTCTCTCTCAAATAAAATCTTTAAAAAAAAAAAAAGAAAGAAAAAAAAATTGAGGTTGGAAAGATCAATCTCTTACAAAACACAGAGGATTGACGGGCAACCATCCAAACAGCCCTGAGTGTGTTTTCTAAATGCATCCGCTCATTCAACAAACATTTGCCGACCCCCCGCGTCGCCCAGGTTCGAGGGATCCAGCAGTACACAAATCCCCGACCTTGAGGGCTTTAAGTTTTGGAGGGAGGGGAGAGAGGATAAACAAGGGCAGGAGGTTAGAGAGAAGCGTGGACAGGAGTCCCTGGGGTGGGTCGGTGCCTGCTGGGTGGTGTGGGACATCCGAGCGGAGATCCGCAAGGAGACAGGCAGCCAAGCACATGTGAGGGCAGAGCCTTCCAGTGACGGACAGCATATGCACCACACACCAATGGTCTAACACCCACTTCCCAAGCGAATCGGCTCATTAACTCTCCTCTCCGACCATCTCCAGGCTCCAATCTGCTGGGGCCAGCTTCCCACGGGGTTGTGATCTTCCCTTAGCTCGCCCCTTCTTGGGCTTGAACTTCACCGTCTCTTGCATCCTTCCTTACCTGACTTAGGTTTTCCAACATCTCAGCAAAATGCCCATGAAACTCTCTGGCGTTTCACAGTTTCTGGGTCTGGACTCGCACCCACAACTCCCCGCCGCATGTGCCACGGACACGCCCATGCTCCACAAAAGGAGGGAAGCCAGGGTGACAGCTACCATCTGGCTCTTTTGCTTCAGTGGACTCAAACTTCACATAAGCAGAAGGACCGAGGATTTTTTTAATTTTTTTTAAGATTGTATTTATTTATTTGGCAGAGAGAGACACAGCGAGAGAGGGAACACAAGCAGGGGGAGCGGGAGAGGGAGAAGCAGGCTGCCCGATGAGCAGGGAGCCCGATGTGGGGCTCGATCCCAGGACCCTGGGATCATGACCTGAGCCGAAGGCAGACGCTTAACGACTGAGCCATCCAGGCGCCCAGGACCAAGGATTTTTTTTTACTCTTTTAATCTCAACAGTATGTCTCAAAACTACAGCTGGTAGGGCATTAATTCACAGTGCAGTGACCTCCCTGTGGAACAGCCTAACGCCCTTTTATTAACTGCCTTTGATACAGGTTGTCTTGTGTTTAAAGAGCATCCAACTACAAACCCAACATGATCCCTCAGCCTTTTGAATATAGTTTAAACTGAAATTGTAAGGAGGTTGAACAAGGAATATTAAGTAGTATCAAAGTTGGGCTTTGTGAACCGCCCTTCCCGGATGAGTTCATGTGGAAGCCTCCAGCAGCAATGCCCCTTAACTGCTGGTGTTCTAGCACAGTGTGAGGGAAGTGGGGAAGATGGTCTAGGAATCCTCAGTCACGCCATGGAGGCGAATAGCTGCTGTGAGGACAACACTGACCCACATCTCATTCTAGAATTTTCCCTTCCGGGTCACATGTTTATTGAACCAGTATTTATCCAGAGCCCAGTATATGGCAGGATTCAGGTCAGAATTAGCAGGACAAGAATGCACATGTGTACCCTGTACGGAGTGCATGCTGGGAGAGGGGTTAATTTTCATTGAGCACCTGCTCTGTCCCTGGTATCAAATTTAGTGTTTGATTTCATCTTATTCTGTCTGAGTAGGCATTATTATTTCTGATTTTTCAGATGAGGAGACTAAACAGAGAGAAGTCATATAATTTCACCAAGGTCACCCAAGTAGTACATGGTAGAACCAGATTCCAA
>NW_027686581.1:0-366 GCF_054177405.1 Leptonychotes weddellii | reverse complement strand
AAACATTCTAGTAAGTGCTTATAGACTGTCTTTCCACCAGTCAAGAGTTAGGAGTGTTAGCAAAGCTTGGTAGCAGCACTAGAGAGGGATGGAATTCCTGCCTAAAATTTCTACCAAAGCTACCTATGCATTTTATTAATTATAGTTTCCTTTGATATTATGTGGTGCTAGCCCAAGTTGTTTTGTTTTGTTTTGTTTTTAAATGCATGGCCACAGGAATATGCTAATCTTTCAAGGGCATCTGGTTTGAAATATATAGGCAGCCCCAGTTTATAACATACCTGACCGATCTTTACAACTCTGCAGAAATTAAAGTGAACTTGTAGAAAACTGATAGCAACACAAATAATTCTTTTTTTTTTTTTT
>NW_027686580.1:0-366 GCF_054177405.1 Leptonychotes weddellii | reverse complement strand
CCCACCAAAGAAGTCCACAACCTAATCCCTGGAAGTTGTTAATGTTACCATATGTGGCAAAAGAGACTTTGCAAATATGATTAAAGGTAAAGACTTTGAGATGGGAAATCACCCTGTATTATGCAGGTGGTCCCAATCTAACCACATGAGGCTCTAAAAGTGGAGAATCTTCTCAGATTGTGATCAGGGAGAGTTGTGAAGACAGATGAAGAAGGAAGGGTCAAAGACATGCAACCTGGCCAATACTCAACCTCACAGCACTGTCTTTGAAGATGGAGAAAGGGAACTATAAGTCAAGGAATGCATCAGCCTCTACAAGCTGGGAATGACCTCCGGCTGAGAGCCACCAAGAAAACAGGGACCTTG
>NW_027686579.1:0-366 GCF_054177405.1 Leptonychotes weddellii | reverse complement strand
TGAGGAAGCAGCACTTGAGAAAACAAGGAGCATTTTGTTAAAGACTCGGAGTTCCACTAACGGGTAGGAATTTTTTTGCACATATTTCTATCTCTCCTGGTTATTAAGTGGTTCTATTGTTTTATTTCAGCAAGCCAAATCAAATCAAAAAAAGTATTTTTTCCTGAATGCCTACTGTCTCAAGGAGCTGAGCTAGATGCTGAATAAGATAGAAAATTGAATCATAAAAATCTTTGGCCCTCAAATAATTTCTATTGAATAGGGTAGAAAAGATACATATATCAACAATTTTAATACAAGGTAGAACCTTGTTAATGTCACAGGTGAAGTATAGATTAAAGTTCTACCAAAGTTAAGAAGAGGAAG
>NW_027686578.1:0-366 GCF_054177405.1 Leptonychotes weddellii | reverse complement strand
CTGGAGGAGTCTCCCAGTGACATCTGTCCCTCCAGAACGCCTGAGATTAGTGACTTACACTCCCTCCCGTATGCGCCAGGCATTTTTCAAACTCCGGCTTCTGTGCTGTGTACCTCCTTGGCTCATGTGTCGGGCCGTCTCCTTAAGGGTGGGGACTCGGCTTCCTGTCGCCCTCAGGACTCTCCCGGAGCTGAGCCTGCTGAGTTTTATAGTTGGCTATTTGCTGGTTGTAAGAAATTTGGCCCCTCTGGTTTTTTTTTTGTTTTGTTTTTTGTTTTTTGTTTTTATTTTTTTTTTTAAAGATTTTATTTATTTATTTGACAGAGAGAGACATAGCGAGAGAGAGAACACAAGCAGGGGGAGTGG
>NW_027686577.1:0-366 GCF_054177405.1 Leptonychotes weddellii | reverse complement strand
TGTCCTCTTTACCCTCCTTGCTCCCCCCATCCCTAGTCCCCACCTCTGCCTGTACTGTCCCCACTGTCCACTCCGATCTCACTGCTCCGTGCTGGCCTTTGAGAGGCACGTCTGCAGCAGAAATACGGCAGCTCCCGCTTACTGTGCACTGTGTAGGGTTGAACAACTTGGTATGCATCACCCTAGTTAACCTTCCCCACGACCCCACAGTAACAGTAAGTACTGCTGTCGTCTTCCTGTTAGAGATATATCGGGACCCTGAGGCTCCAAGATCCTAAACACTGACCTGCCCAAAGCCACAGTCTGGTGCAGGCAGGACTTGAACTCAGTTTAAGCCCAGAGCCTCCACTCTTAACCAGTAGTTGC
>NW_027686576.1:0-366 GCF_054177405.1 Leptonychotes weddellii | reverse complement strand
GAACCACACTGCAGTGCTCCAGCATGGAACTCTGAGGCTGAGGATGCTAAATTCAATCTGTCTATCTCATTATGAAAGCTGATTTGTCAAAACAGGAGGGCAGAACCTATCTTGATTAAGCTTCCTCAACTGATTTATAACTTTTATAGATATGGCAGATATCTACATCTGTACCCCTGCTCTAGTCCCCAGACATGCTAGGGAGAAACAGACCTGCAGCCCTTGGCACTCAGCTCAGAGTAGCTTGTGCTGGGTATCTTCTGATCTCCCTGGGAGCTCTTAGGACCTTGTCTGTTCTGCCAATTAGCTTTGAACCACTAGACATCGTGGTTCTTGGCTCACTCCCCAGTGTTCACCTTCAGTCAG
>NW_027686575.1:0-366 GCF_054177405.1 Leptonychotes weddellii | reverse complement strand
TCCAGAACTTAGAAAAAGAATATTGCAAAAATTTTTTGAAGACATGGGCCAACATTAAAGCAAGACTCCAAAATGATATCACAAGGGAAGAAAATTATGAATCAGTTTACAGCTAAATAAACTGAGTTCTATGCTCAACTCTAGATATTTAAAATGCACTTAAAACATCACCTTCCTGGGGCGCCTGGGTGGCTCAGTCGTTAAGCGTCTGCCTTCGGCTCAGGTCATGATCCCAGGGTCATGGGATCGAGCCCCGCATCGGGCTCCCTGCTCAGCGGGAAGCCTGCTTCTCCCTCTCCCACTCCTCCTGCTTGTGTTTCCTCTCTCGCTGTCTCTCTATCTGTCAGATAAATAAATAAAATCTTT
>NW_027686574.1:0-366 GCF_054177405.1 Leptonychotes weddellii | reverse complement strand
TTTCATTTTTTCCACTACCTTCTGCACATTGGAAGATTCATGTATTCATTTGTTAAATATTAATTGAACACTTACCACGTGCTAAGCACTGTTCTAGATACTGGGGAGACAGAAGTGAAAAAGAAAAACAGACATGATCCTTGCCCAGGTGAAGCTTAAATCCTATGGAATGAAGATAAGATGAAAAGAGAACAAGGGTTGTTTTTAATGGTCATGCCTAGAAATTTTCTGTGTCTTTATATTGAAAAATCGGTGTGTCCTTTTTGGATTGTTTGCTTCCAATAGACTTTCAGAGGTTAAATTCCTCTATCTACAATGATGAGCAAGTACAAAAGTCATTTGCCTTCCAGAGAGGTTTATATTTAT
>NW_027686573.1:0-366 GCF_054177405.1 Leptonychotes weddellii | reverse complement strand
TGAAGAAATAAGCTCCCATGTTGCAGATCCATCATTTCTCCTTTGAGTTTATCTTCTAAAACATCCACAAGGGCAAGTTCATCAGCCAGAGACTTTCCCAGAATGCTGATGGCACACGCCATACCAACTTGTCCAACACCCACTACAGTGATCTTATTGTTTGGGACGGTTGCCTCTTCTTCTGCAACTGGTGCAATCAGTTTTTCCTTAAGAGTTGCCATTGTGCCCAGAGAGAACCCGCGGGGAGAGTCGTGCGAAGAAGACAATGTTAGCTGCGTGCGTCTCTTCGGGCGCAGGATCTGCAAGGAGAGAGCTATTTGTTCTATTTCTTGATTTTGCTGATGCTTCTGTGGATTCATTCTGTGA
>NW_027686572.1:0-366 GCF_054177405.1 Leptonychotes weddellii | reverse complement strand
GACTGGGCCTGACTGAGGAGCTACTCCCAGCCCCCATCCAGCTCTGCCTCACAGCTGTCACATGTCACCACTGTCCTCACGTCATCTTCGTCCACATCCCTAACACCACAGGGACCTCTATGGCGGTCCCACAGTGGGACTGACATGTCCAGTTACCACTGGACAGGTCTGGAACTAGGGACCAGACCATCGGCTCCCACGTCAATCCTGCCTCTGTGTTTGGCTTTTGACTCCATATGCGCCTCTCTTTGTGGATCCAGTGATCGGACCCCAAGTATTTACATTGCCTCCTAGCTTCATATCATCTGCTGGCTTACCCATCCATCCACCCACCCACCCTTCCTTCCTTCCTTCCTTCCTTCCTTC
>NW_027686571.1:0-7126 GCF_054177405.1 Leptonychotes weddellii | reverse complement strand
TTTTTTTTTTTTTAAGATTTTATTTATTTATTTGAGAGAGAGAGAATGAGAGACAGAGAGCATGAGAGGGAGGAGGGTCAGAGGGAGAAGCAGACTCCCTGCCGAGCAGGGAGCCCGATGCAGGACTCGATCCCGGGACTCCAGGATCATGACCTGAGCCGAAGGCAGTCGCTTAACCAACTGAGCCACCCAGGCGCCCGCATTTTTAACTTTATAAGAAACTGCCAAATTGTTCTGCAGAGCCACTATACTAGTTTGCATTCCCACCAGCTGTGTATGAAAGTTCCTGTTGCTTTGCCTCCTCAGTAGCGCTTGGAATTGTCAGGTTTTTTTGTTTAAAATTTTTAGCTATCATAATAGGTATCTTAGTGGTTTCTTGTTGTGGTTCTAATTTATATTTCCTTAATGATGAATGATGTTAAAGAATCTTTAATTCTTATCTGCCCTCCCCTTTTTAACAAACTCAGTAATTCCTTTATTTTGATTTTTTTTTTAAGATTTACTTATTTGAGAGAGAGCATCAGCGGGGGGTGGGGGGGCTCAGAGGGAGAGGGAGAAGTAGACTCCACCCTGAGCATAGAGCCCAATGCGGGGCTCGATCCCAGGACCCTGAGATTATGACCTGAGCTGAAGGCAGATGCTTAATCGACTGAGCCACCCAGGCCCCCCTTTATTTTGGTTTTAAATTAATCGTTTGTCAACAGCTGTGGAAGTGGTTAAGAAGTGACATACAGATATACTTAAAAATACTGAATTTGACAGCTAAATTGAATGGAATATTTCATAGGGCAGTTTTCATTTTGTCATTTACTCCACTTAAATTCAAGGTCCTTACACCTCATCTCCTTCCTGAGCGGTGGAAGCTCTAACTGGGGCATCCCGTTAATCTCCATTTCCACTTGGATGCATGCTTAGGCTTGAAGAAATAAGCCCCAGAAAATAGAAAGTAGGATGCTAAACAGAGTTGAATCAACATAAAGTGACCCCAAAGAGAGATGTGGAACACACTTTTTAAGTTAGAACATACTCCCAAGGATCTGTTTTTAATCAGAACCGGCTATCTGTGAAAAACGCATTGGCTAGTTAGCAGTGTAGGACCATCAAGTACTCTGGGTACTTCTCTGACTGTACATGCTTTCTCAGATTTCTAGTTCTGTCTGCAGGCTCTTCCCTTCCTTCTTAAATTCACCTTCTCTTGTCCCTTTACCATTTTCCCAGCTTAACTAATTACTCTTCAACCCTAGTTTAAAGATACCTTTTTGGTGGCACTTTCTCCTCCCCCAAATAGGCTTATGCCTTTAATACGCTTCCTTTACATTTTGGCCAGACTGTAATTATAATATCTGTTTGTTTCAATTGTCTGCCTACTGGTGGTATAAACTGCAGAATCAAGGGTAAGGGACTATTTTATGTTTCTGTAACTCCAGTACTTAATTGATAGCTAGCATTCATATGAATGAATAAATGAATGAATGAGAAACCATACTTACCTCCTATATATTCTTGGAGAAAACTGTTGTATCTTTGGCAGATCTTATTTATCCTTCTGGTACACTTTTTCAACAAAGTCCTAGGTCTAACCCCATGCTTTTGAAAGGGAAGCGTGATTCATTTATGGAAGAAAAGCAAGTCATATTGCTAATTTTGGGCAAGTAATGTCTTTCTGGAGATGTATTTAACTGTATCAAGAGAACTAAAAATTGTTCCTAAAATCCCAACGTCTTTTTAAAGAATGGACCAGAAAGAGCAGCTGTTAGTCACTCTTCATTTGCAGTGATAGGTGCTCATCTGAGAGTTTAATTATACTCAATTTGAAATTTAATTAATTTTTTTTTTTTTAAGATTTTATTTATTTGAGAGTGAGAGAGAGAGAGAGAGCACAAGCAGGGAGAGTGGCAGGCAGAGGGAGAAGCAGGCTCCCGCTGAGCAGGGAGCCCGACATGGGACTCGATCCCAGGACTCTGGGATCATGATGTAAGCCGAAGGCAGATGCTTAACCGACTGAGCCACCCAGGCGCCCTGAAATTTAACTTTTTTTTAAAACAGTGTGTTTATCCAGGACTGGAGCAGGTAAATAAATATTTAGGTCCAAGAACTTGGTTTAAGATAAACTGGTCAGTGCAGCAAGTTTCCTCATGACATAGCGGGAGTTGAGTATGAATTACCTCTTAATTTATCTGTGATAGGCATTATTTCTGGGTCTGCCTTGGAAAATTAAGAATATGACTATTCTTAATTAATTGTTATTTGTACCTTATTGCCTAAGAAATAAGGCTTGAAGGAAGTTCTTTTCAGTGAGTGAAAGAAATAATATATTTTGGGTTTTGCCTTGGATTTTCATTTAAATGAAACATAATTTTGTTTATGTTCAGGAAAATAAGCTTATTTATTGGGACACAATAGCCTAAGTTTTATAATTAATTTAAAAATAAATTCTAATGTGTTCCATAACAAAAAGTTAAATCATCTATCACCTTGTCTGCATAACTTTTTTTAGGAGACATATTTATTTATTTATTTATTTATTTATTAAAGATTTTATTTATTTGAGAGAGAGAGAGTGAGAGAGAGCATGAGAGGGGAGAGGATCAGAGGGAGAAGCAGACTCCCCACTGAGCGGGGAGCCCAATGTGGGACTCAATCCTGGGACTCCAGGATCACGACCTGAGCTGAAGGCAGTTGCTTAACCAACTGAGCCACCCAGGCGCCCTAGGAGACATATTTAAAGGCTATATATTTTTGTGTTCTTATTAATGATTGTTGACCATCAAGATGGATTTCTGAAAACAGTCTGTGTCTCATGAATCTACTTTCAGTGCAGGAATTTTGTTCAAGTTTTAAATTATACATACTAACACAAGCAGTGAAGATACAGTTAATTTTAAATGTGAGAGGTGATAAATTTTTTATCTGAATATTTTTAGAGTTATCATTTATTATGAGTATGCTACTTTTAGCTTTTCAAGCAAAATATTGATGCCACTCTGCCAGTGATTCAAGAGAAACCAGCAAGTAATCCAGTCTCTGTGTTCTCTTCCTGAATTCTGCTGCTGGTAATAAAGTGCAGTCCTTAAGAGTGTTCCTTCTGTGCTTGCTGACTTGCTGGATTCTTTCTTGGGGGAGTGGAAGAGAAATAAAGGCCCCTCTTCCTGTTTAGTTTTAAAAGGCTTTAAAAGGTCTTTCCTTCTGGTTTTGATGGGAGATAAGCAGCAAATGGAAACACAGTGAACAAAAGAATGGAAAAAATGAACAAAGGCATCAAGTAAGCAATGTATTTATTAACTTAGCAAATATGTATCAAACACGTATGATGTGTCAGGCATTGTCACCAGCTGAATATAAATATGAAATTACTTTATTCATCTCTGTCTTATCCATTCTTCCCAGTAGAGGACCTGACACTTGGTAGAAACTCAATAAATGCATCAAGTGAACTAAATATGGGTCCTTGCCTGCAAGGAATGTCAAATTCATTGGAGGGTACAGTGGGGCAGGGCAAGGAGCAGACTTAAACGAATAACTCTAAATTAAGATTTACTCATCACCTTAAGAACAAGTGAGTATATGGGAGATGGAGGGGATAGTGATTTAATTCTAGCTCAAGGAAGCAGATTTATAAAGGAAGGTAGTATTGATAGTCCTAACAAACTGAGTAAGAATTTGAGAAGCTCTTCTGGGGGAAAATATTCCAGACTGTGATAGTGGTGGAAATAGTCTCAGGGGAGGAGTGGAACTCTATGATGTCTTTGGCCGAGGTCTGTGGCTCAATATTATTGGAGACTTGAGGGATTATAGTGAAGAGTTTTCAGAAGTGAGAGTGGAAATAGAGTCTAGAGAGAGCATTGATGGTAGTTCTAAGGTGGAATGCTCTATAGGGAATAGAGACCCTTCAGTTTTTTTAGTTAGGGCAGTGATAGGATAGCTGTTTTAGAAAGTACTGACTGGGGCAGCGGTAGGGGGCATTGGATATGGTGTATGATGGCAACGTGAAAGATGACTAGAGATAAGATTTGGGTTATGAGGCTGGTGCCTAGGGATGGACTGTGATAGAGATTTAAAAAAATAATAGAGGAAGAGATGGTGGTTTAATTTGTTGGGTACCTATTATGTGCTAGGAACCTAAGATTTATAAGGACAGATTGGCTGAGACAGGGTCCCTGCCCTCCAGAAGTTCTCAGGTAAGAAGGGACATGGGCATGTCAATAAGTTACTAAATATATATAATGTTTATGTATGTATACATATATATATAATAATAGATATATTAACAAACTGGAGAAGTATGATCAAGTGACCAACTGTATTGGAAGATGGCATGGGAAGCCTCCATAGAAAGCTTGCTGATAGTTATGGAAAAAGAAAGTTAAAGCTGAGTCTCTCACTTCCCTGTCCTTTAGCCCTCATTTACCTTCCTTAGAATAATTTCCTAAAGATCCCCCAGAGATCATCTATGAGCAGTTTTTAAAGATGAATAGCTGTTTTAGAGGCTGATTACTTTTGCCAAGAAATATAGTGAAGGACTTTGGGATTAGACAGATGGAGATTCAAATATTGGGTCTGCCTGCACAATGTTTTGTGGGAGGATTATGTGTATATATGATTGTGAAGGGACTTCTGATACTAATGGGCATTCTCCTTTGTCTTTAAGGTGCTAGTTTTAAGCAAGGGAATGTGATAATGCTTGGATTTGCATTTTACAGAGGTTATTCTGATGGTAATACAGAAAATAAGAGGTCTGAGACAGACATCAAGAGGACCAGTGGGCTATTATGATTTTAAATTGAGGGCTTAATCTGTGTAGAAGAGTTGGTGAGGAACTGTGATAGCTATTTAGGACATGAAAAAAAAAAAAAATCCTACCTTAATTGGGAGGTGGGAGTGGCGAGGGTGGCTGTTGAGAGAGAAAGACTTAAGGATAACCTCCGGGTCTCTGGAGACTAAACAAAATAAAAAATACTGGAGGGAAGTGGGACTTTGAAGTTGCAGATGAGGGGAACAATGTTTGAATTGCTCTGGGACATCCAGATGATTAATAGTAAAGCATTGGGTTTTTGGAGAGAGAGCAGAGCTATAGGTGGATTTTGGAGTCATCAGAATGGGAGTTGTTAAAGCCATAGGGATCGATGTGATCAGTCACCCAAGTATGTAGCATAAAGAAATGCCTAGGACAGACACTTGAAACGCCATATTTATTGGATACATAGGAGGAAAAATATCTAGCTGAAGATTCTAAGCAGGAATGGTCCGAGAGAAGGGAGATTGGAGAATGTGTTGTGTCAGAAGCCAAGAAAGTCAGTAAAAAGAACTTAAGTGTCCACTTGTTTGTCACTTAGGATACTGTTAATCCTTGTTATAGGGATTACCTTGAAGTTGGGGTGGAAGCCGGCGTGGTATGTCAGATACAGAGGTGAAGAATGGAAACGGTGGAGCTAGCGGACCGCACAGCTGTATTGCTATTGTGGGAAACAATAATTCTCTATCCATTCAACAAAATAATATGCTGCTAATTGAAAAATTCAGAGTACAGAAAAATATGAGGAAAATTATAATCTTATATAATTGCTACTAATAATTCAACTTGTTTTCTTCCAGTTTTTATAGATATACTTTTTTATATTTTAAATGTAATTATTCTCTACTTACTGGTTTTTGCATTGTTTTATTATTGATATATGTACTTATCATTACATATTTCTTGCATAGTTATAAGCATTTTCCTATAAGATTAAAAGCCCCAAACATCTTTTTTCTTTTTCCTTTACTTTTTGGCTGCAACGTATTTTGTCATACCTATATTAAGGCACATCCATAGCTATTTTATTGTTATTTAAGTAAACTCCTTTCACAATACAAATAATTTTTATGCATGAACTCTTTCTCTGTTTCCTTGGGAAAGATTTCTTGAAGTAGAATTATCCTCTCAAAGGAAAAGATAAGCACATTTTTAAGACTTGTGATACAGTGGCCAACTTGCTCTCCAGAAAGATGAGCCCAACTTCCTTCTGGGTGGGAGAAACTTGGTTGTATGAGTCAGTTGATGAGGAGTCACTAGTGAGTCCAAAGAAGGATTGAGGAGGTGAATTCCTTTGCTAATGGAGTGGAGTTGGGGATTTTAAATAAATTAGGAATATGGGCTGGAGTGTGGAATTGACTGGAACATAAATATCTCTACTTCGGGAAGCCTTTCTTGACAACCTTTCTTCCTCCCAGCTAGGTTAGGCTCCTCTTAGCTGTTCTTATGGCCCCTTGTACTGCCCCTTCCTAGCATCTTGTCGTGTTCATAGTTATTTATTTAAGGTCTGTCTTCCCTGTGAGAATGTCAGCTCCATGAGAGCACAGACTTTTCACAGCTTAATCTGTGTTGTCCCTCTACATAAGTACTTAGTAAACATTCACTGATCAGAAAAGTAAAAGTATTGAGGAACTATGAAATTTAAAACCCGGAATTTGTTGTGACAGCAGTTCACATAGGTAATAATCATTTTTCTCTGTGTACTCAGCTGATGAGGGAGGAAAGCTGAATTGTGTGATTGGTGAAGGATGGGAACTGAGAGGTTAGGTAAATTGGAAGAACAGTTATAGATTGAGGTTACTGGCAAGGGAATATGGAAATGGCCAGTTTTAGTTCAGGCTGGGTAATGAAATGAACTCAATAAGGAGCTGATAAACTCAAGACAAAATGGAGAGATGAACTTATTGCTGTCTTGAGTGAGGTTTAAGAAGAGGATTTCTTCTTTTTTTTTTTCATTTTACTTTGTTATGTTATGTTAATCACCATACATTACATCATTAGTTTTTGATGTAGTGTTCCATGATTCATTGTTTGTCTATAACACCCAGTGCTCCATTCAATATGTGCCCTCCTTAATACCCATCACTAGGCTAACCCATCCCCCCAACCCCCCGCCCCTCTAGAACCTTCAGTTTGTTTCTCAGAGTCCATAGTCTCTCATGGTTCATCTCCCCCTCTGACTCGCCCCCTTCCTTTTTCCCTTCCTACTATCTTCTTTTTTTTTTTAACATATAATGTATTATTTATTTCAGAGGTACAGGTCTGTGATTCATCAGTCTTACACAATTCACGGCGCTCACCATAGCACATACCCTCCCCAATGTCCATCACCCA
>NW_027686570.1:0-366 GCF_054177405.1 Leptonychotes weddellii | reverse complement strand
AAACATTCTAGTAAGTGCTTATAGACTGTCTTTCCACCAGTCAAGAGTTAGGAGTGTTAGCAAAGCTTGGTAGCAGCACTAGAGAGGGATGGAATTCCTGCCTAAAATTTCTACCAAAGCTACCTATGCATTTTATTAATTATAGTTTCCTTTGATATTATGTGGTGCTAGCCCAAGTTGTTTTGTTTTGTTTTGTTTTGAAATGCATGGCCACAGGAATATGCTAATCTTTCAAGGGCATCTG
Organism: Leptonychotes weddellii; assembly: GCF_054177405.1. Classification (NCBI taxonomy): domain Eukaryota; kingdom Metazoa; phylum Chordata; class Mammalia; order Carnivora; family Phocidae; genus Leptonychotes; species Leptonychotes weddellii. The sequence continues at coordinate 122 of NW_027686570.1, read as the reverse complement.
GTTTGAAATATATAGGCAGCCCCAGCTTATAACATACCTGACCGATCTTTACAACTCTGCAGAAATTAAAGTGAACTTGTAGAAAACTGATAGCAACACAAATAATTCTTTTTTTTTTTTTT
>NW_027686569.1:0-366 GCF_054177405.1 Leptonychotes weddellii | reverse complement strand
TGAAGAAATAAGCTCCCATGTTGCAGATCCATCATTTCTCCTTTGAGTTTATCTTCTAAAACATCCACAAGGGCAAGTTCATCAGCCAGAGACTTTCCCAGAATGCTGATGGCACACGCCATACCAACTTGTCCAACACCCACTACAGTGATCTTATTGTTTGGGATGGTTGCCTCTTCTTCTGCAACTGGTGCAATCAGTTTTTCCTTAAGAGTTGCCATTGTGCCCAGAGAGAACCCGCGGGGAGAGTCGTGCGAAGAAGACAATGTTAGCTGCGTGCGTCTCTTCGGGCGCAGGATCTGCAAGGAGAGAGCTATTTGTTCTATTTCTTGATTTTGCTGATGCTTCTGTGGATTCATTCTGTGA
>NW_027686568.1:0-366 GCF_054177405.1 Leptonychotes weddellii | reverse complement strand
GTTCGCGTGCGCGCAACTCCGCCGCTCGCTGCTGGGGGTTTCCACCCTGGGGGTTGCAGTTCACCAGCAAGACCCCGGCGCACCGGGTTTCCGTTCCGGAGGCTGCAGTTCGCGTGCGCGCGACCGCCGCTCCGGTTTCTGTCGGGGGTGCTGCGGTTCGCGTGCGCGCGACCCCGCCGGTCTGGTTTTCCACCCTGGGGGCTGCCCTAAAGTCCTTTCCCGACGCTACCAGTCTGCGAGTCTGTGCCCTGTCTGCAGCGCGCGAGGCTGTCACTCACCGGCGGTGTAGGATTCCCACGTCCAGGCACCCTCCCGCCGCCGTTTATCCTCCGATATCTGCCCGCAGGATCACAGCTCTCCAGTTCG
>NW_027686567.1:0-366 GCF_054177405.1 Leptonychotes weddellii | reverse complement strand
TTTCATTTTTTCCACTACCTTCTGCACATTGGAAGATTCATGTATTCATTTGTTAAATATTAATTGAACACTTACCACGTGCTAAGCACTGTTCTAGATACTGGGGAGACAGAAGTGAAAAAGAAAAACAGACATGATCCTTGCCCAGGTGAAGCTTAAATCCTATAGAATGAAGATAAGATGAAAAGAGAACAAGGGTTGTTTTTAATGGTCATGCCTAGAAATTTTCTGTGTCTTTATATTGAAAAATCGGTGTGTCCTTTTTGGATTGTTTGCTTCCAATAGACTTTCAGAGGTTAAATTCCTCTATCTACAATGATGAGCAAGTACAAAAGTCATTTGCCTTCCAGAGAGGTTTATATTTAT
>NW_027686566.1:0-366 GCF_054177405.1 Leptonychotes weddellii | reverse complement strand
CCTCCATCAGTGGAGGCGGGGGAGAACGCATCCATCAGTGGAGGGGAAGGAAGCCGGTGGTGCATCGGGAGTGGCCCATGGCAGTTAGAGTGACTTGCCAATGGAATGTGAAGTAACAGGTTTGCAGGTCCCAGGACAGGAGCTGTGGACACGCGGCCCTTCCATAGTCTGCTCCTGTCCTCACCCACCCCACATTCTCACTTGTCCACCCAGAGAAAGCCTGTCCATGTGACAAAGGGGAACCAGGGGTCAGGAGGACAGTGAGTCCCAGGCTGCATGTGCACCCAGGCCTGCCCTGCCCACAGGCACCTTGGGAATATCTTTGTATTACAGAAGTCACTCATGTTTGCAGGGAAGAACAATGTG
>NW_027686565.1:0-366 GCF_054177405.1 Leptonychotes weddellii | reverse complement strand
CTTTTCCATAAAGTTACTGTATCAAATGATAAAAAATGTGAAGGGGCTTTGTCAGCTGAAAAGCACCTTGCACATGGAAGATATTGTAACCAAGGTTCCATTCGACGTTGTTCATTCTAGAAAAGGTTACGTTTAGCAAAGAAAAGACTTTGGCCTAGGTAGAGTCACTAAAGCCCTCATTAAAGGAGGGAGGAAGTAAAGAACAAGAGGTGCATGGGTGGTAAATGCCCGAGGCAATGACCTGCGCCTCCCTTTTGATATGCCGACGTTCAGAAAAGATGCAATAAGCAGAATCTGAGAAAAAGTCGTGTTATTATATAAAAGCAAAGCACCGGGAGGTATCTTGTGCGTGTGTGTGCGCGCGCT
>NW_027686564.1:0-366 GCF_054177405.1 Leptonychotes weddellii | reverse complement strand
GTGGTGGGCAGTGGCAGAGAGCGGCCCCTCCCACGGCCCTGTGAGGGGGACAGAAACGGTTCCCACATGGAAACCCCACTCCACAGACTCCTCTCAGCCTCTGGGGTTGCTCTCCAGATGACAGCCGTGGGCGAGGCCGCCTCCAGGGAGCCTGTCCAGCCACAGAGGTGAACTGGAGACCCTGCACTGTCGAGACTGCCGTTAACGCTGGACACCCCCCCCCAAAAAAAAAGAAAACCACAAACACAAAAACAAATTAAAAAAAAAAAAAAAACATCGGAAATTCCCTAATTAAAATAGTGGCAAAAGTGCATTAAAGGCAAAGAAAAACAACTGAATGTTCAGGCATGGATTTTTTTTTTTTTT
>NW_027686563.1:0-366 GCF_054177405.1 Leptonychotes weddellii | reverse complement strand
TTGTCGATGAAGGCACGGAGACACAGGCAGAGCACATGCCATTTGGAATATGTGCACTTAGTGTCACTGTCTCCTCCTCTTCTGCAGAGGAGAGACCATGAATCAGGATTCACGAGGCCCCAGGGAAGAGTACTACGTCCATTCTGTGGGTCTCATGCTCAGCACTGCCTCCACCCTCCTCTAGTATTTTCATCAACCACCACATCTCCCCGAGGCCTCCGTCTACCTCCACCTGTCTCAGTTACTGTTGTCCCTCACTTGCTTTTTGCCGGCTCTCCCCGTGGCCCCTCCTGCTGGCCTCCGACATCCAAGCAGGGTGGTTTGAAAGGTGGGTTGGATTTCCTAGCTGCCCTAGCCAGGGCTTCA
>NW_027686562.1:0-366 GCF_054177405.1 Leptonychotes weddellii | reverse complement strand
TATATTCACCAGAGTAAAAAAAAAAGGCAAAGAATGTGTTAATATTAGGAAAGTTGTTTTGACCTCCCGGACCCCCCAGGGGTCCCCAGATTACGCTTTGACAATTGTTGTCTAGACCCAGCTCAATGAAGTATCTGTTTATCTCAGACCTTAAACCTGCAAGGTGCCCGTGACATTGTAAAGGACAGACAGCATTTATTTATCTGTTCATTCAAATACACAAACCCCTCTTGCATGCAGCCAGGAAAAAACAGGGCCCGAAAGTACTACAATCCACAGTCCTTCAAGGCATTTACACTTCCCTAGACAGTCAAGGCACACAGATGCGAAAAATTAAGTAACAATCCAGGAATGTTCTTACAGCCC
>NW_027686561.1:0-366 GCF_054177405.1 Leptonychotes weddellii | reverse complement strand
TAATAAAATAATAATAATAAATATATGTATTGAACACTTATTATATACCCAGCACAGTTCCAAGAACTTTACCTGGATTATTAAAAAAATTTTTTTGAAGTATTTTAACTTTTTTTCTAATCTCTACACTCAACAAGGGGCTCAAACTCATGACCCCAAGACCAAGAGTTACATGCTCTACTAACTGAGCCAGTGAGGCACCCCATACCTAGATTAATTCACTTAACTGCCACAACAACACTATGTGGCTGGTGCTATTCTTACCATCCTTTTTCTTTTCTTTTTAAGATTTTATTTATTTATTTCAGACAGAGAGAGACACAGCGAGAGAGGGAACACAAGCAGGGGGAGTGGGAGACGGAGAAG
>NW_027686560.1:0-7128 GCF_054177405.1 Leptonychotes weddellii | reverse complement strand
GTAGAGGTCATCAGTATGGCATTTAAATCTGTGAAAATGGATGTGATCACCTGAGGAATAAAAATAAATAGGAAGAATGGAAGTCCAAGGACTAAGCCTCAGGGCACTTCAATGTTTAGTGCCTGGGAACTGGAGGTGCAACCAGCAAAAGACACTTAAGAAGGAGCAGCCAACAAGAAGAGATGGCAATCGGGGTGCCCGGGTGGCTCAGTCAGTTGTCTGCCTTCTGCTCAGGTCATGATCTGAGCCTCTCCCTCTGCTATTCCCCCTGCTTGTACTCTCTCTCTCTCTCTTAAATAAATAAAATCCTTAAAAAGGAAGAAGAAAGAAGAGGAGGAGGAGGAGAAGGAAGAGGAGGAGGGGGAGGAGGGGGGAGGGGGAGGAGGAGGAGAAGAAAGGGCAATCAACAGACTCAGATGCTGCCATAAACTCAGAAAATAGGGACCATGAAATGACCCTGGATTTGGCAAAGGACAGGTTAAAGGGCCTTGGTAACAATGATTTTATGAAGTCTGGGGTTGGAAACCTGACCAGAGTGGGTGCAAGAGAAAATTGGAGAAAGAAATTGGAATTAACAAGAGAAGGAAGGAAGGAAGGAAGGAAGGAAGGAAGGAAGGAAGGAAGGAAGGAAGGAAGGAAGGAAGGAAGGAAAAAGAAAGAAAGAAAGAGAAAGAAAAGAAAGAGAAAGAAAAAGAAAAGGAGGGAGGGAGAGAGAGAGGGAGGGAGAGAGAAAGATTTAACATGTTTTACTATAAAAGAAAAGAGAGAAATGGAGAGGTGCCTGGAAATCTAAGGGTTAAAAGAGGTTTTTTTTAAGATGTAAGAAATAATACATTTGTGTGCTGATAGGAAAGGATCTAATAGGGGAAACTGAAGATGAGGAGCAAAAGGAGAGAACTTCTAGAATAATATCCTTGAGTGGCTAATTTTGGTTGGGATCCGGGACACCAGGAAATATGTGTGAGTGTGTGTGTGTCTATATCTGTGTATTTCAGTCACATGTAGCTACCCATGGGCAGGCATGGAATAAGTACAGCTAAATTTAACCAAAGTTGAGGTTTTAATCAAAGTCAAGTGAGTACAACAGAGAGAAAAAGAGTATGCAATGGAGTGATGAGCCACAGAATCTGACTGGGATAAGGAAGAGGGCTGAGGGACAGAGAAAAAGTGACAGAGTCACAGATGGTATCCTTAGTGGATTATAGATCCCTCCAGAAGCCCAAGTGTTGTGTGGAGTGAGCTGAAATATAAAAGGTGGTAGGACACAGGAGAATGCTTCAAACTGAGATCATGGAAGAGATGCAATTATTGGTAATGCAGGACCTAATAAGGCATGACCCAAAAAGGGGGTAGCAAAGGTACAGTGGACAAGAACCCTAGAACAGAGAGTCCAGAAACTGAGGGGCCAGCAAATTAAAAGAAATGTGAATATAGATAATTCAAATCAGTAAGAACTGATGTTAAGAGTAGATCTGGGGACAGTGACAGTGAGCCAGGGCTGAAATCTTGAAGGACTGTAAGGGAGTCTACAGATGACTGTAGCAAGGTGGGGCAGCATGCATGGTATAGGAAAGAGCTTCTACTGGGGGGCGGGGAGGGCGGGCCACGTGGGGTTGATGAGGTTGGTAGGAGCCAGACAAGGAGCTTCACAGGCCTTGTTAAATATTTTGGCTTTTATTTTTATTTACTGAAATAAAAGTTAATGGAATAATGGTTAATACTTGTGAAATCGTGATCAGACCCCCTTGTAGTCAAATATATGCCCAGACACAAATTCCAAAACCAGATTTAAACTAGTCTCTGTAAAATGAAGGATTGGTCCTGAGTTCTCACTATGGCTTCTTCCAGACATTCTAAAATTCTACAATTAGTTGCTTCTGTCTACATTGTTTTACTTTATTTTCTTCAGTGAGCTGACAATTAAAGTCATAAGTCAAATAGGATCAAAGAAGAACATTTAGTCTAATCTTTGGTTTATACTTGATCAGGCTATATTCACCTGGTGACAACAAAAGGTGAATTTTTAGAGCTTCACTGATACTACTCTTACTTATATATTTTAAGACCCCACATCAGAAACCATCAAATTTGCAAAGTGTAGTTCAGATACTCATTGGCACATGGAAGTTCAGACATAAGCCTGAAGCAAGGCTTTTAAAGAAGATTCTAGTTAAAAGAAAAATTAGCAAGTTAAAATAATTTTAAAGAAACTGTAGGTTTAGATTTATTAGAATAATATGAACAAATTATAAGTTTTTTCTCAATTAAAATAACGCTGTTATTTGGGCTGATTTTCAATATTTTTTTCTGCCCTTTGACACCTCTTTCTTGCTAATTTCATAAGATGGAGCAGCTGCAAAAATTACAATTAAATGACTAAACAGAAGTATTCCTTTTGGATTAACCCCTCAACATCTTTCATTTTTCTGAATGGCCAGTAGAGCGATTTTTCACTAAAATTTGCCCACTATTAGGAAGTTTCTACAGATGATTTAAGCTCGATTTGATAAACAGTAAGTGTTCAAAAACATGCTGACTTCTTCTAAAGTTTGGAGAGTGCTTTGTCTAAATAGGCATGCATCCAATTTCCTTTTTTATCCTACTTTTCTCTTTATACCTCTGAGAAATTTTAGATGCCTTCCTCCATCAAATAGTACTTGGTAACAAGAAGAACTTACCACACATTTGGGGTAACATCATCACTCTGGGATCTCCAAGGGTGGGTTTCGTAAATGGCTTCTCCATTGACTTTTAGCCAGGTCCCCATTTGCCTCAATCGCTCCTCAAAAATTGCAGAAATGGTGCCATCATGTGTGGGCCCAATATTCATCAAAAGATTTCCTCCACATGAAACTGTTTCTACAAGTTGCTAAAAAGTTAAGAATAAATAATCTTAGGTAGATGAGACAATTCCATTGTGAATGTGTTAACAATATGTTGTTATTTGTGTGCTTACACCTGCATGTAATCACCATCCAGAAGAACACAGAAAATAGAATAATAATAAAATACAGGCCATTGAGCTACACAAACTATAAAAAAATAATTCTCACACACCCACACAATTAAGAATATTACCTTAATAGTCACCAGACATTTTACTGTACCTTCACTAGTTCTTCGATTGTAAGATAGTCATTAATTCCAGCATCTCTCCTGTAGCCCCAGGAAAACTTGTCTATTGTCATGCAATTCTCCCATTTATGAGGCAAAAGATGTCCTGGGTTGTACCGATCACTGCAGGTATAATAGCCACCATGCTTACAGATGGTACCATAGCCCCACCGGTCATTGGTCACAACTGTGTCCCGAACTGGGCTGAAACAATTTTTTAAATAAAACATAAAATATTTTACATAAAAGGAAATGTCACTGAAAAGAAGTCTAACTGAAATCCACTCCTGAAAAATCATCATAGCATAACATAATGCAAAGCCCATGGTTTTGAAGTCAAATAGACCTGGGTTGGTTGCAATCCTGGCTGTCGCTTTCTAAGCTCCCTACCCGGAGTAAGTGACCTAACTCCTGAAGAATCAATTTCCTCATCTGTTATTAGAACAGAAATAATTTATGTAAAACACCTAGCCCAGCAACCAGGACATAGAGCACTTACAAGACTATCATACTATTATTTGAAGCTCCTTCTCCCACATATTATGATAGCCAGAATTGAATTTACACTCAAAACATTCTTCTCACCTATGGCTGAATAATCTCATACATATATTCTAGCCATCCTCTTACAGTTGTGCCTGATGTTGAAAAATCTCTGGCAAGTGGACTGTTGCCATCATGGAATTTACAGTGGCATGAAACAGACCCCACAACATTATCATCGGAGCAGGTGTGAAGCTCCTGCACCTCCCCACTTAGAAGAGACAGTTTGCTTTACAAACTGAAGTGGATGGTTCCCAGTCTTTCGTCTTGGAAGAAGTACCTGGAGAAACTGCTGCTTTAAGTAGCCGAGAGCTCTCCAGAATATTCTTATGCACACCCCAAGTGTGTCCAGGGAACACACATAGAACACTCTCTGACTTCAGAACACAATATCGAGTATTTTCTAGTTACAAATATAAATTTGGTCCACATGGTTTAAGCCTAATAGAAGAGCTCAGCCAGAACTCCCTGTTCTAATGGGGCAGTCTGGAACATGCTAGAAAGCTACATGTAAAGAACAGGAAGTGGTGAGAATGCTGATGAAGGAGAGGAGGAGGCAGACAAGAATGACAGTGACCAAGCAGCAAAGATTATCAAAGGGTCAGAAGATAAAAAGAAGGAACCAGAGGAATTGAAAAGCACATAATCACAAACAGTGAGGAATTGTCTCAGAATAGGAGATGAAAGGGGGACCCACAAAATTAATGTCTTCAGAGTTCTTGATTCTGTGATTTTATCTTTTTTTAGTGATTCCAAATTTTTAATGATTTTAGTGATTTCAAAATCAGACTATTGAGTTGTATTTGACTCCTGATTTGTAACTCTTGCTTATTGATTACTCTGAGGAAAAACTGATATATTTAATGGGCATTACTTACAATGATTTCCTCCTACCCCACACCACAGATGAGCCTAAAAGGGAATATTTCACAAAGCAAACAGTATACATGTATGAGGAACATTTAGGGTCATGACAGCAATCTAATAGCATACACACCTTTCGTTATACAGCCAGGCTAAGAAGTCTGTGCTGTTCCAGTAGTAATCAGGGGCATGTCCATCACCATCCGACCACAGGATCTCCGGCTGATACTTGTTCACTAACTCATAGAGTTCCGGCAGCGTCTTAGAAACTGGAAACTGTTGCTGTTGGAATGACTTGGACTTATCCTCAAGGAAGAGTGGATGAAACCATTCAAAAAGGGAATGGTACAGTCCAAATCGCAGGTTAGTCCCGTTCCTAATGGCTACCTCAAGTTCCTTGACGAGGTCCCTCTTCGGCCCCTCATCTACAGCATTCCAGTTCCATGAATACTTTGAGCCCCACAAGGTAAAGCCTGCACAATTATATTGAGTCTTTGTAAGAATATGAATTTGTTTTAGCAAATTTCCACCTCTATAAATGCCAAAACAAACGAGATAGTACATGTGACATATAAAAACTTCTACAACAACAGTTTTATGGCATGTTTTCTCATAGCACGTATTCTACTTTTATACAAGCAACAAATGAGAATTTCAACAAGGTGGAACCAAGGGGGTTTTTTTTAGTAACTTTCTGGGTACCCCCTTAAGGTCTGTGTAGTCTGATCGATCTCCTATATTTTTCCTCTTAGAATAGAAGCTCCTTGAGGGATAGCATCATGCCTGCAGGATTCCCTGCTGTATCCTCAGCCCAACTGTTAGCAGAGGGTCTAACACAAAATCAACAATCAACACAGATCACAGCTAAGATGGGGACATCTTCCACATCTACCATACTAAACACTGACTGCTACTACTTATAATGAAGATCCTGAAATGCACTCCTGCAAGATTCTTACTTGTCTCCTAAACCAAAGATTAAAGTATGTTCCCCGGTTGGGGATGATTTTATGTAGTGTGAGTCTTAGAACACTGGCGATCCATATCTAATAGTACATCTTTAGCTTCATCGTTCATCCTTTATCACCAGAAGGGGAAAAGATATTCTTCCCCAGTAGTTCTGTACTTTAAAATATTCCCACCATTTGTAATCTCATCCTTCTCTAAAGTCATAAACTTAGATGTTGCTCTTTAAACTACCTGAAATTATCTACCAATTAAATGGGTAAGAAAAATAATCTGTCTGCCATTAAATAAGCACTTTGAAATAATTCATATTTTAAAAGGAATTTGCATTTAGATTATTCTATATAAAAATAATAGAAATGCTATATAAACTGAAATAATATAAAAGCCTCAAAAATTTTAGTTAGTGCCTAGGAACGTAAGTACATTGTTAACTATCCCACTGAAATCTAAACAAATCTTTGAGAATAGACATACATAAGGCACTCTGTATTTACTCTTGTGAATTAGGACAAGTCTAAGATGGACACAGTCTTCAGATTCATTTTCAAGAAGCATTTAAAACAGCTCACTCTTGTTCCAAAGGCATTTGTGGTAAGCTTCAAAGCCGTGTCAATATTTAAAGTCCTATTCAAAATGTTTCAAGTAGGAAGTCTAGTCAATAGAGCGTGCAACTCTTGATCTCAAGGTTGTGGGTTTGGGCCCCATGTTCAGTTGTAGAGATTACTTAAAAATAAGAAAAAATATTTTTTAAAAAATGTTTCAAGTTGACAGGCTCTATTGCCAGACAGTACAAAAACCATGTGGGTCTTCATCACCACCATAAAAGCTCACAGAGAGATCTTCCTGCCTACCAAGCTCAGGGGGATTTTTCCATAAAGCAATGAAAACATGAGTCCTATAAAGTTTACAAATGTGGGCTTCATTATCTCTCCTCACTGTATGATTAAAAGTTATTTTGTTTTGCTTTTAAATAAGCTCACTATGTAATACTTTGTGCCATACAGCTTAAAGAGTTCCTAGACATCAGGAAATCAACATGTTCAAGCAAATACACTTTCTAAATATCTACCTCAGTAGGAGAAACATCTATAGGAGAAAGTCATTAAGCCACTAGAATGTAGCCAAAGGGAAAAGTATTCTAAGATAATTACAGATTTTTGGTTTTGATTCTTCCCTCCTATTCCCCTCCCCACCTCTGGAGAAGGCACTGAGGCAAAATTTCTTATACCAGGCAAAGATGGTCATGCAAAGGAAACTGTCAAATGAATTATCATGTGGTTGGGATAGTAAACAATTTGTTGATGCTTCCCTGATCTTCTGGATACTAGAACAGTAATGGGTGGAAACTATCCTATTAATGTAGGACCCCTGTGATGGATAATTTTATGTCAACTTCACTGGGCCACAGGGTGCTCAGGTATTTGATTAAATATTATTCTGAGTGTGTCCATAGGGGTATTTCTGCATGAGATTAACATTTATTTTTTTTATTATTATTATGTTATGTTAATCACCATGCTTTACAACATTAGTTTTTGATGTAGTATTCCATGATTCATTGTTTGCGTATAACACCCAGTGCTCCATGCAGAACGTGCCCTCTTTAATACCCATCACCTGGCTAACCCATCCCCCCAC
>NW_027686559.1:0-14637 GCF_054177405.1 Leptonychotes weddellii | reverse complement strand
TGGGTATTAAGGAGGGCATGTTCTGCATGGAGCACTGGGTGTTATATGCAAACAATGAATCATGGAACACTACATCAAAAACTAATGATGTAATGTATGGTGATTTACATAACATAATAATATAAAAAAAGTATTTTAATGAAGACTAAAGCCAGCCTACTTGCATTTAGGATCTCAAATACAAAATGTATTTCAATTTATAAGTAAATTTTCAAAATATTTATCTGTTCACGTGTTGTGATGAGCACTGGGTGTTATATGCAACTAATGAATCATTGAACAGTACATCAAAAACTAATGATGTACTATATGTTGGCCAACTGAACATAAATATATATATATATATACACACATATGTTCAAACCTCATTGACACATACAAATAAAAGGAATATGAAAATAATCCCTTTTCACTTAATGGTCTAGAAAAATAAAAACGGTTCACTATCTGCCATGGAAAGCTCCAACCTGAACTAATAAATGACAAGAACCAAAAAAAAGAATAGGGAAAAAAAAGGATCCCATACAAGGAGGAGGAAAAGGGGGGAGGAGAGGGAGGGGGTGAGGAGCAGGAGAAGGGGAAGGGGAAGGGGGAGAAGAAAGTTAGAAAACAAAACAAAACGTGATAATGGCTAAAACAGTATTTATCCACTAGTAATCTCTGCAGCAGAACTTTGCACTTCCTCTGATGTTCAACACTGGAATTCCAAAGGAATGTTTTAATTTCCGTTAATGCCTATGAATGGCCATATGTACTTACATCCTCTCCAACAAATCTACCCATTAGAAGGAGCATTCAAAACTTAATGTTTCACTTTTCTCTATTTTGGAAGGAAGTGATAACCCACCATACTTAGTGTGCTCAGTTAGGTAGAGTGTCTATTGGAAGTAAGAGGTATGCTTTTGAGTACAAATGTGTAACTATTTTAGAATTTTATCAAAATTGTATAATTAATTTAAAATCCAAACATATTTCCATTTAAACTGTTAAAACTGTATTCAGTATTTTTTTTAAATTTTTTTTCACATGGAGCCCAATGTGGGGCTTGAACTCACAACCCTGAGATCACGACCTAAACCGAGATCAAGCGTCGGACATTAACCAACTGAGCCACCAGGCAGCCCTGTATTCAATATTATAAAAGATACAAATGGTACATTTTCTGCATTGATATTTTTTCTGTATTATTTTTTTAAACTTGCTAGTAAAGTGTAATATACTTAAAGAAAAAAAAGAATACATTTATTTTAAGTGAACAGTTCAACTGAATTTTCACCAACTGACCCCACCCATGTAAGAAATACTTAGGTCAAGAAACAATAAATGACCAGCACTCCTGAGGACCCCCTCCCCCACCCACATGCCTTTGTCAGGATCACCCTCCAAGGTAACGCATTCCCTGACTTCTAACAACATAGGTTAGTTTTGCCTGTTTTTGAATTTTATATAAATAGAACCACACAGTACATATCCTTTTGCGTCCCTCTTCCTTCACTCAATATTGCCTTTGTGAGATTCATCCACATTGCGTGTAGCTGGTGGCCATTCATCCTTATTTCTTTGTTAAGTATTTTGTATTGTGTGAACATGCCTTGATTCCTCTCCATTCAGCTTTTTGGGGAATTCAGGTGGCTTCCTGTTTGGGGGTCTTATGAAGAATGCTGAGAACATTCTAGTCCCTGCGCATTGTGAACAAAAGTGAATATTTCCATTAGGGGCATACTTGGGTGTGGAATGGCTTTGTCATATGGCAGCATATGACCAGCTTTATAAGATATTGATAGTTTTTCATAGTGGTTGTACTTGTTTTACTTTTTATCTGCCAACTAAATGAGTAAATTATAAAAAATGTTATTTTATACTAAAATTATGGCCATTTTTTTACATATAATCTTCAAAACATTTAGAACATCCTAAAAAGTCAATTTGTGGCAATAAGGAAGATTTGTAGTTTCAGGTGTTAAACTGAGATTTTGAAAAAAACTTATATATTTAACAACAGTGATTATTACTTTTACCGCTACTTCCACAAAATACAACGTAACAAATGGTAATGGAACCCCTTCTAGGCACCAGTCCCTGTGCCGCGTGCTTTACCGCAATAATGTGTTATTCCTCTCAATAAGTGTGTGGGTTCTACTGTTGTCCCCAGTTGTCCATGATGAAACCAGATATGTACTATGAGTAACATAGGGTCGAGGGTCGAGAAGCTCCCCATGAAGGTCTGTTGGACTCCAGATCCAGCTCTTACTCCCCTCTGAAGCCAAGGCTCCTGGTGTAGCTCTGGGAAGCACACAGTTGTGATCATCGTACAGAGGGAGGCAAGGGTAACATACTGCTCTTCTGGATTTCCTGATGTGGTTATTTCATTGGTCTTTCTAGAAATATCCCATGTGGGATTCTCTACATGGGCTGCCAAAAATAATTTTATTTTGACTGTAAAACTTTGTATTCCAGCAGTGAAGAGAAATGGGTTGCAAATATTTTAGATTTCATTTCCATACACACGCAGATCTATTGGTCTTTTGCATCAGGTAAATGATAGCAACACATATGAGCTCTAACAAAAATAAATAAAATCAGGCTTCCTTTACCATCCTGTTTATTTAACTTAGCAAAATTTTACAGTGGAATTCTCCCCCAAGCCCTGAGCTCAGTGAGCTGGGGCAGAAACTGCCTACACACAGTAGGAAGGAGGAAGGTGGGACGTGGGGTCAAATGGAAACTCAGGAGCCATTTCTTTGTGAGTCCCTGTTTAGATGCCTCATGGCCCCTACACATCTTCTTGTACCCAGACCTAGGCTCCTGTTTAGAAAAGAGATGGTCTCTTTACGGAGATGTGGCATCATCCACACAAGTTGAGGAATTATTAAAGCATGAGACAAAGCATTTTGCAAAGCCTTTTGGGGGTATAGATCTTCTCCTCCCTGTGTCCTTCCCTTTAAACATCTAAATTCTTTGAGAATAAGTAGCATGTCAAAGATTGATACAGTTTGTTCGGAGACTCATGTACATTAAGTCTAATTCTACACATAACAAATTGGGGCTGCTTTTAGAAATATCATAGATTTTGTTTTCTACACACCTGAGACACGGTCCAGATGAATTTTAGGGAAATGCAAATCCAAACCACAATGAGATATGACCACACATCTGTCAGAATGGCTACTATCAAAATGACAAGAAATAACACGTGTTGGCAAGGATATGGAGAAAAGGGAACCCTTGTATGTTGTCGGTGGGAATGCAAATTGGCAGAACCACTGTGGAAAACAGTATGGGGGTTCCTCAAAAAAAATAAAGTAGAAATACTATATAATTCCATTACTGAGTAATTATCAGAAGAAATCAAAGCACTGATTTGAAAAGACATATGCATCCCTGTGTTTATTGCAGCATTATTTAAATTAGCTAAGATATGGAAGCAGCCCAGTAAATATCCACTGATAGAGGAATGGATAAAGAAGATGTAGTTTAAATGGAATATTACTTGACCATAAAAAAGAAAAATGAGCTCTTGCCATTTGCAACAACGTGGATGGACCCAGAGGGCATTATGCTGAATAAGTCAGACAGACAAAGAGATAGCATATGATTTCACTTATATGCGGAGTATAAAAAACAAAATAAAAATAAACAAACAAAAAACTGAAACAGACTCATAAATACAGACAACAAACTGGTGGTTGCCAGAGGGGTGGGGGGGGTGCGGTATTACATGTGTAAAGGGGATTAAGAGATACAAACTTCCAGTTATAAAATAAACAAGTCATGAGGATGAAAAATACTTCATAGGGATATAGTCAATAATATTGTAATAACATTGTATGGTGACAGACGGTGACTATACTTATCATGGTGAGTGTATCATCATGTATAGACTTATCAAATCACTATGTTGTACACCTGAAACTAATATAACATTGTATGTCAACTACACTGCAACAAAATTGTTTTAAGAAGATGACTTTTAACATAGTGTTCCATGATATCAAAAACTAATGATGGTGACAGTATGGTGACTAACATAATAAAATAAAAATAAAAACTTTATCCTAAAAAAAAAAAAGGAGATGCATTTTAAACCATTAGAGAAATTCCTTATCTCTCGCATACATTCCATATTAAAACATGTCTAGTTATGCAATCCATACAATTTTGATGGCAGGAATTTGGCACCGTTGTCGCTGAAAGCCATTAAGGTAGGGTCCAGTGCTAGACTGCATTATTATTACAGAACAATGTGCCATACAGTTTGAGTGGAGAAATTTACAGCGATGATTACAGAAGTGTGTACACTAGGAAGACCACCATAATCCCCACAAAGACTTTGGATAACTGGGCCTTTAAGATTATATTGGTTCAAAGACAGAGGACATTCTAGATATTAATATTTGTATATTTTTCCTCTAATGCCATTGGAAAATGTTTTAGTCAACCTACCACATATACGGATTTGGAAAAGAGTTAACAATGTCTCTTCATCAAGGGAAAAAAAAACCAACTATTTTAAAGCTATTAAATTCACTTTTAACAAAAGCCTTGCTCAGGAGCACTGAAATATACTCAAATATCCAACATTATTCAGTATTGGTGAAAACGACCAAAGTA
The DNA here is from genome assembly GCF_054177405.1 of Leptonychotes weddellii. Taxonomy (NCBI): domain Eukaryota; kingdom Metazoa; phylum Chordata; class Mammalia; order Carnivora; family Phocidae; genus Leptonychotes; species Leptonychotes weddellii. The sequence continues at coordinate 10,026 of NW_027686559.1, read as the reverse complement.
ATCCAACAAAACTACAAGAGTATGATTTTCTTCCATTTTTAAAAATGTACAATAAAACCAGAACCACATTCAATAGTGCTAACAGTAAATTATGACAATAAGAAGGACTGTCCTAACTCACCTCACTTCATTAGAATTGGGGTTTGGGGCCACCATAACTGATTACCCCAAGAGGCTGACAGGACGGGGATTAGGTTCCTTTGGAGGGAGGCAGCTGAGTGTGGGGACCGAGCAGCCATGAAGCTGCAAGCAAATGAATGACAGAGCCAGAGCCAAGAGGCACTGCCCTGGTCACTGATACAAAGCTGTCCCCTCAACCCAGCGGGTCCATTCCCGGTCCCCAGTTGAGCAGGAAACAAGAAATCTCAGAAGTCACTGAAGTCACTCTAATTATTATTACAGCCACGCAACTCCTGTGGGAAGGACAACAGAGCCCTCTCTCCTGCCTGTGAGCCTACTGCTCATTTAGTCCTAGGTGGAGATGGTCACCACCACCCTTTAGTGACCACACTCCCATAGAAGTGAAGATCAGTCCTGGCCTCTTCGTTCACATAAGTGAATTTCCTCCTATTCTCTCTTAATTTCTTCATGTGGCCATTCTAACCAGTATTCTACACATAATTACTGCATACATATCTACTCTGTGAAGCAGCTTTTCTAATAGATACTTAATTTTACACACTTAGAGCTGTAGGAAAACACCGTTAAATTGGGCCCATTTACTCTGAACACATTTAACCCCAAAATAATAAAACTAACAATTGCTTTTGTCACATATAGATGTTTCATACAGGCCTTTCCTCCCTGTCTTCTCCAGGTTCAACTTTTTTTTTCTGTTTTTTTTTTTTTTTAAGTAGAGAATTGCTCAGAATTTTTCCTCACTACAGCTCAAGCATCGTTTGAAACAATTTCACGTTTTTGAAATTGGACTAAAGGAAAACTTTATTGGTTTTGAGAGCAAGACCAGAGAAATCACGACATTTTCCCATTCTCTGAAGCCATGTCAAAAAGAATTAGAGCAAAATGTAGCTCACAGTCCCCAAGGTTGGGCCTGACAGGAGGGCAATCAATGCTCTGCTTCTAGAATTTCTGATTCCCTTTGTTTATATCCTGTGTGAGGCCCCTGTGTTTTTTCCCAAAGCATTTCAGCAAGACAATTTCTAGGTCTCGGGACCACTGCAGCACTTGAAGAGGTTTGAGGCAGAGAAGAATGGCGGACGCAGGGTGTCTTGCCTCCAACAGACGTGTGCTTGAAAATGAGGTGATGATATGCGGGATGCTATCAGGGAGACTACTGACACGCAGCCTGCCTAATTGTGAAAATATAATTAAGGGAGTGCTGCTGTCCTGTGGATGGGATTATTTTCAAAAATACATCTGACTGGCTTGTTCCATATTGATCGACTCTGTCAGTGAAAGACAGCTCATAAAATTTGACAATGAATTAGTCAACTAATTAAAACAACCACATGATTCTTCTTTGTTTCTAGATTAGAAACATGATGAAATGTAGTTTTGTGGAAAAGCAAACACACATGTGCTGACACACACAAGGACAAATTCTAAAAGATTTTAAGTAATGTAAAAAGTAGCAATTATCTACCTGAAAATTTCCTAAAGTGTTTCACTGTTCTGAGGTTTTATCTTAATTCAATTTTGATTCCATTTGCAAAGTAAGGAGGGAAGAATAAACATTCATTAGAAACCTGTTACACATAAGCATGGTCTTAGCCATTTAAAATATTATCACAGTTTTTTGTTTTAAGAGAAAATGAAGCTAAATGGGCAAAAGTGATTTAAGTGTTAAGTGGGTTTGGTTTTAATGTCATTGACCTAAACACTTTGGCTAGAAATTACCGTGGGAATTATATCTTTATCAGCTACTTTTCATAAAAATTTTATTGTGTGTATATAAAAAAAAAAATTTATTGTGTGGATTGACAAGCCATGATGACTTCACCCAATTAAACAAGTATGAAAACTTCATCCTTAATAATACGTTATTTTACTACATAATAGAGGCATACTATAATTAAACATACATAACAATACTGCTTAAGCTGTTTGTCAGACACATTTTTATATAATTCATTTAGCAACTATGAATATCCATGAATAAATGTGGATTACTATTTTTCCATTGAAAGTCTCATCTCTGGGTTGGGTATGAAAGCTTGCCTGTTTTCCTTATCATTTTAATAATAGAGCTGAAACACGCTTTGGTCACCCTACTGTAGACATGTCTTGAGCACTGGGAAGCTTTCTGTGAAAAGGAGTTCCATGGGTGTGGGTCTTTTAAAATTTGAATGGGAAGTGTAAATGTTAGGTATTTAAGCGTGCATTCCCTATCAAGACACAAAGCAAGCACTTTTTATTTTTCCAGGAATCAGGCTATTTTAATCTCAATATTTCTGCAACTGCCCAATATTTATGGATTATTAATTCTATGGAGTAGGAGGGATCCTAGTGGTTGGAGGATTGGGCATGGTTCTTTCTTTCAAGAATGTCCCAACCCCACAAGTTTTTCTGACATTCATCAGGCATCCTACCTGTTGACAGACCAAATCTAAGGACTATGAATGGTCAGGTCCAGTATTTCATCATTTCAAGTATGTTGTCAGGAAAAATTGGAAGAATTAAAATGGGCAAGAAATGATTAAATGGGCTTTGGGTGTCTTATCTCGTTCACCCATCTTGGCTGTCTGTACCTTTGCTCGCCTGTGAGTAGGCTTTTACGACTCCAAAGAGGAAGACACGAATAGAAGACAGATAGCAATGTGAACATTTTCTGTCTGTTCATGGAGCTGCAGGAGAGTTTGTCCTGTAGATAATACAAATCCTGTGACTCAAATCCTCAACTGAACCAGTTTGCTCATTGATAAACACGTTAAATAAAATCTCTGACTCATGTTCATGTTTGTGTGAGTGTCATGATTTACCCTCTAGAAAAAAATCCTTTGATAGAGTTTGTGAGTAGCTTTTTGCTCTGCTTTCCTGCTGGTCACATCACCTTTATAGCTGCTGACCTTTCCCCATCTCATATGACACCAAGCGTGACACACAAATTTCCCCAAACACTACTGACACAAGGCTACTATGGTTACCTGGCTTTATTTTGGAGTCTGGGGTTATAGCATAAAAAGTGTCCCACGACTGTGCGAGATGACATTTTAAAGTTTATGTTTTCATCTTCAAATGCACACACAGATCTTGTGCTCTGGCTCATAATACAGCAGTGTTTTAGCATTAAAATGAACGCTTGAATGTACATGGAGTAAACTGGTATACCAGGAGATCAGACAATACTTCCTTTCCAGCTTCTTTTTTTTTAAAGATTTTATTTATTTGAGAGAGAGAGGGAGGGAGGGAGAGAGCATGAACAGAGGCAGGGATGGAGGGCGAGGGAGAAGCCTCTCTGCTGAGCAGGTAGCCCGACGCGGGGCTCGATCCCAGGACCCTGAGATCATGACCTGAGCCATAAGCAGACGCTTAACCGACTGAGCCACCCGGGCGTCCCCCTTTCCAGGTTCTCACATCTGCTGAGTAGCACGAGCCTGCAGCCCTTGTGCTCTTGTGCTCAGTAGCAGTCATCAAACAGTGCTTGAAATAAGCTAACATCAGGGCGGACATCTGTGGAGCAGCTGCACCCCCATGGGCTCCTCTGAGCTCCTGCTTTGCTCCTTATCGGGTTTCTGCTCCTTCTGAAGCACCTGACTCTGGCTTGGTGGCATCAGCCCTTGCTTTAGCAACCTGGCTTGTCCTCACTTTCTTCTCAGGAGGAGGCAGCACCAGGTGGTGAGGAGGTTACAACCGTATGCTGCTGGAGAGGATGAAGTCATAGGGAACTCTCCCGTGCCTGAGAGGCAGGATCTTTAGCACAAAGACTGGATCCCTTCAAGTTAGCCTTTTGGGGGCCTCTAATCCTTGGTTCTTGCCTTTCTACTATCACCTAAAAAACAGTTGACGTGGGAAGTTGCAGGAAGGCGCGTGCCAGAAACTACCCTCCACGTGCATTGAAGTAAGGTCAAGTTTTCTGTGGTCTTCAAAACTGATGAACTACGTATAGAAGGGAGTATTATTCAGCCCTTAAAGGAATGAGGCACCAACATCTGCTACAACCTGGATGAGTCTGGACACTGGATGCTAAGCGAAAGAGGCCAGACACAGGAAAGCCGACGTTGTTTGACTCTGTGTACAGGAAACACCCAGTACGGATAAACCTATAAAGACAGAATGCAGACCGGTGGTTGCCGAGGCGGGGGTAGGGAGGGAAGGCTGCACAACACGGTGGATGTTCCAAATGCCACTGCATTGTTTGATCAAAAATGGTTAATTGTAATGTTATGTCAGTTCCACCTCAATAAAAAAGTAAGTGAAAAAAAATCGAAATAATGTCAGGGTGAGGGAGACCTCTCTCTCTGTCTCCCCTTTCTTCTCTGCCTCCTGTCTTTCTTCTCTCTCTCTCTCTCTCATGTGTGCACATGCATGCTAGCTCTCTCTCTGTCTACATGTGAACATTTTCTGTCTGTTCATGGAGCTGCAGGAGAGTTTGTCCTGTAGATAATACAAATCCTGTGACTCAAATCCTCAACTGAACCAGTTTGCTCATTGATAAACACGTTAAATAAAATCTCTGACTCATGTTCATGTTTGTGTGAGTGTCATGATTTACCCTCTAGAAAAAAATCCTTTGATAGAGTTTGTGAGTAGCTTTTTGCTCTGCTTTCCTGCTGGTCACATCACCTTTATAGCTGCTGACCTTTCCCCATCTCATATGACACCAAGCGTGACACACAAATTTCCCCAAACACTACTGACACAAGGCTACTATGGTTACCTGGTAAGCATGCCAGGTAGTCGTAAGACTTACCAGGTAAAGTGCCCTACTGTCTAACTCAGGTAGGTTTGGGCGTTTGGGGTGTTGCATGAGGCAAGGCTGGAGGGGAATAACATCCCTTGGGAACTGGAAGCCACCAGGCAATGTGGACTTTCCTTCAGAGCTATGGGGAGACACTCAAGCTTTTTCAGCAGATTTGGGAACAGATTTGAATTTTAGCAAAATCAGCATGAATGCAGAGTAGGGGATCCACTGGTAGGGAGCCAGAGTGGAGGCAAAAAGGCTGTGCAAAGGTTAGTGATCAGAGACAGAGACCAAGGCAGGGGCCATGAGGCTGGGCAGCTTCTGGAGATCTTCTAGAGGGACGCTGTGGAGCAGCTGTGAGGGATGAGACAGTGGTTTCCAGAGAGTCCCAGGCTCTGGGGACTGGGATGAATGCATGCCTTTGCTATTCAAAGTGAGAGAAACGTGGGGGAGCAGGGCTGTGGGGAACAGAGGGGCTACCGCAGCCAATGTGGCCCAAGTCCAAAGTTCTAGCGCCTGTGTGCCCTGGACCAGCACTTCTCAAACTCCCACACATGCACACTTGAATCCCCTGCTCATCTCATTAAACACAGACTATGATTCGTGATGTCTGGAAGTTTCTGCCTCCTGAACTAGCTCCCAGGTGATGCTGATGCTGCTGGTCCAGGGACCAGATTCGAATTAAGGCTCCAGATTCATCCAAACCTTCTTCTTGTTAGGCACCAGTCCTCAATGAAGCTATCCTGCACCCCACGAGAGTGTTGGCTCTCCCTCCCCACACCTGGAGCCGTAACGGTGGCCTGTGATAGATACACACAACTTTGTTGAGAGAACCAGCACCCAGGGTAAAGTCCTCCCTCCCTGTGCTCCCGGTTCCACAGGGAGGGATGCTACCGCTGCTGAGGCAGAGCCAAAGGGGCTGAGAGGTCTCCATGGAGACCATGGCTCCTCCCCCTCCTGGGGACAAGGGGAAAGGGGCTTTGGCCACTGTTAACTATTATTTGGACACTCAGTCATGTCCAAGGTTCTCTGTCACCATGATTGCCTGACAGTTTGGGGAAAAAAAACAAAAGACAAGAACCCCTTGGCTCTCAGGTTTGACTCTGCTGCATTAGAAGGGGAGGTATAAGCATTTTAATCCTGTTCTGGCTTCATGGACACTGAAAAACACGTGCACATCAAGAAGAGGAGAAAGGCTTCAGCCCAAAGAAGAGAGGAAAGGTAAATTATCCCGCGATGGACACCATGCTGATGAGAGTTCCCTTCAAGGATTACCGAAGGAAAACCTCTAACCTGGGAAGCAGGGAGAATTATCCTGACTGTAGCTTCAGCAGAGAAAAGGAAAACCTTAATTTTATTATTCTCTGCTCCAACTCCCACACACATCCAAAGATTAACAAAATCATTTGTTTTCCCTTGGTTTCATTTCCAGAATCATCCTCAGCAAACACAATTTAAATTCTAGATATCTCCCCACCAAAAGGCAACAAAGACGTGTTCGGGAGAGTTCATGGAGATTTGAAAGAAAATTCGCAGAGATTTGCCAGCTGTGTGCAGAGAATTTTGTATGAGATTCTACCACACTATGCTACACTCATATGTAATTGGATAGTCAAAAACCATGGGCCAATCTTCTCTAGATGTACGCCTTAAAAAAATAATGCCATAAAATATGTATAAAGAAAAAAAATCTTCCATCTCCTAAATTTTGGAGATGTCAAAAAAGATAGAAGATATATTGTTTCAACCAGGAATGTGAGATTCTGTAGGTCTGTCTGATTTGCTAAGAGCAGTGTGGTGCATGATAAATGTAGCTTACTTTAAAAAAAAATCTAGATCTATAATTGGAGTCTAGACATTTTTATTTTTTACTTAACCAAACTCCCATAGTGTGGTTCCATTACATGGATCTTAATACCATGACTTTCCCACTTTGAGGCCAATGGTGTATTGCCCGGCTCCTGGTCAGGACGTACCAAGAACGGTGAGTAAAGAGGGAGGAAGGGAAGGGCAGGGGTGTGCTTGGGGTCCCTCCTCCCTCTGCCCCTCCCTCACTTTGCCGCCACCTCATTGCTGAGGAAAGATCTGAGCTCTGCCTGAAATTCTTCATCTCCAGACTGGAGTAATACACCCCATGTGGATGTCCCAGAGGAACTGGACACGTAAACTAGTGTAGGACTTGGATCTGCCCTCAATCTCCTTTCTTTGCTCTCCTCTTGGCCCTAGACTCTTGGCCACCGCCCTGGGATTATGTATATTTCAAATGTAATTCTCTTTAGAAGAATAAATATTTTCTAGTGAAAAATCTATTTTTTTACTTGACAGTAAATGATCCAGAGCACTGGGGTGTCATCGTTAATTGAGCTCTTTTTCCTCACATCTCATACCCAGGTCATCACAAATGCCATTCATTCAAAGTAAAACCAGCGTGTGATCCCTTCTGCCTACTTCCTTGCTGACCCTGCCATGCCATCCTTTACTGCCAGGACCCCTGCTCATGGTCCCCCTGCTTCTAGTCTTTACCATGCCCGGCCCCACCACTATCTTTTCTCGACTCCATAGCCACGGTAGTTTCTAAAACAGAAGTCAACCCTCTGCTCAAATTCCTGCAGTGGCTCCCCGTGCTGCAAAGATCCTACAGGGCTGCGATGCCCTATGAGGCCTGGCCCTCCCTTTCCTCTCTGAAATACCTGCCACCCTCCCACTTCTGCCCCATTCATTCATCCCAGCCCCACACTGGCTTCTGTGCTGTTTCTGCAACATGCTAGTCACACCCTGGTTCTCAAACTTTACCTCGATTTTCTCGTTGCTCTCTACTTTCCGCCAGCTACCTCTCCTGTTTGTGTTGCCTCAAACACCACTTTCTCAGTGAGGCCCACTGTGGCCACCAGCCCCTGTTTAACACAGCCACCTGCTGAGGTCTGGGGGGTCATTCCCCGCTCTCTTTCTCAGCTCTGTGCAGTTAATTCCCCCAGGATGCTTATCTCCTCCCAGCACACAGCATCATCTGCATGCCGATGATGATTCATGGAGGTACCCTTTCCCCAGCAGAAGTCACAGGAGGGAAGATCTCTGTCTGTTTTGTTCACTAAAGTATCCCGGACACCTAGAACAGTGAATCATGTTTAATATACACTCGATAATGTCTTTTGAATAAATCAAGGTTTTTTTAATTACTTTAAGGGAAAAAATGTTATTCCAAAGCTTGAGTCATTGGTAAATTCCACTTTACAATGCATAAATTATTAGGTCTATATTACACATAATGATGTTCCATTTAAATTAAAAACTTGGTTCGCTTTGTATTTGTATGCCTTGAATAGGCATGCAGGTCAGTGAAGGATAATTATATAAAAATAAGGGGAAATAACTGAGCATAAACCTCACTTCCCAGGCCCAGAATAGAGGGCTCCCGCCTGCTCTGGACCCCTCACCTTTGCTTGCGTGTCTTTCAATGGCAGGGAGTATCTTCCCTTCAAACCCTGCCATCGCATACCAGTGAGGGTCCCCCTTGCCACCCACATAGGGTACGGAAGCTCAAACAGGCACAGTACAGGGTCCCCAAGTCAGCTGGCTTTCGATTGAAACCGTGGGGCATTCAGTGTCCAGAAGATAATAGTAATGTTTCAATTAGAAGGCAATCATTCTCTTTACATGGGAGCACATTTGAATGGTATAGTTCCAACTGGTCTTTCTGCAGCGAGCTCTTAACTAATTTATTCTCTGTGACCGAATAAACATAAACAATTCAAACCATGCTTTCAAAATTTGCTACAGTTAGCACTTATTATGTATGTCACTCTTCTCTTTTGCTCAACAGAAATTCAACATTGCACACTTGTGCTCCAAGGAACTCAGATCTAAAGATAATTAGGATATTTGCTTTCCATAAAAATCAGGTATATACATTTGCCTTTGCACAGCTCTGTTTCACTAAACAGAAGCTTATTTCTAACACAGATTTCCAGCTACTATTCAGAAATGCCACCACGCTCTGTCGAAGTGCCATTGATTTTCAAACTACTGCAATTGTGAAACATGAATAGTTAGATTTCCAAGGAGAGAGTCTGTGGTGTATTATCGAGTGTACTCATAAAAGCTGAGCCCAGGGTAGGACACATAACATAGGGTCAAGAACGTGTGTGGGCTTTGGTGTTGGTCCTGGGTTTGATCCAGTGGGACTCAACCTTGCTTGGCCTCAGTTTGTAAAATGGAATTAATCACAATACTTGGTTATTATTGGGTTTCCTAAATGCTCAGCACAGAGCCTGCGTTCACAGTGGGTGTTTAGGAAATGTCAGCTATGGTTATCACAAGGATTGCTATGACCACTTTTAGATGGTGTTCTGATCCTACCATTGTGGCTCAGTGAACTTGGAAACCTGACCCTACCTCAGTGGGCCTCAGTTTGGTTTTTTTTTATTATATTCAGTTAGCCAGCATAGAGTACATCAGTTCTCACATAAAAAAGTAGGGATAATGCCATCTGCTATGTAAGACCGCTATGAAGATGAAGCAAACTAAGGCATATAAAGAACTGAACAGAATGAATGGCCCATGGTAGAGGATTCAGAGGTAGAGGGTCTTGACTTCCCTTCCCCTTTACACAAGGCTATTTTGGACACAATTTGTGTAAGATCAGAAATTGATTGAGATGATCAAGAAATAGCTGTCTACCATTGTTCAGAATTTATAAGCAGATCCCTAAGAAATTGTATTTTAAGATTATGCATACCTATATTGTAATATAAAATATTTTATATAGGTATCCATCAGCAGTATTGAGAAAAGATAACAAATATTAAAAGGACAATAAATAAACACTATAGTAATTCTCAAATAGAATTTTAGAATCCACAGAATGCCCAAAGCCGTCCTAAGAGGGGAGATTAGGACACAAGAGAGTTTCTCACTGTAACAAGATGATATGCCACCCATCCTGCACCAAGGAAGGAGCTGGGGCTCTACATAGAACATCATTAGATGGGTAATAATTCCAGAAAAAAATTAGCTGAGAATAGGGGGCGGAGCAAGATGGCGGAGGAGTAGGAGACCTGGATTTCGTCTCCTCTCAGGAATTCAGCTGGATAGGGATCAAACCATTCGGAACACCTACGAACTCAACAGGAGATCGAAGAAAGGAATAGCAACAACTCTCTGAACAG